>NC_069501.1:1294412471-1294629191 GCF_027579735.1 Bombina bombina
AATTTTTTCTTTATTTTAGGCTGTGACTCAGCATGGCTCATGCTAGAAGGTATAGCAAGAGTAGAGCAGGCCGTGTTGAGGAATGCAGCTGTCCTGAGAGGGATGAACGACACCATGCAGGCCCAGCTCCGGGTTCAGGACTTGACTCTGCGTTCAATTATGCGATTAAGTTCAAGGCCTGAATCTGGAGCTGGACATGCACAGGACGATGAAGAGGATGACCAGAAAGTGGAGGATCTGGAGATGCTCCAAGGTGGCAGATAAGAATCCTCCGTCCACATGTTGATTTTTTTGTTTTATTGTTGCCATTTGGCCTTTTTAAAAGTTTATTGTTGTGCCTGTTGCACTCTTTTACCTTGTCATATGTCTCCAATGGGGCTATGGTGGCCCTTGGCAACTCTCTTCATGGACTGTGATGCACTCTGTTACCTTGTCATATGTCTCCAATGGGGCTATGGTGGCCCTTGGCAACTCTCTTCATGGACTGTGATGCACTGTGTTACCTTGTCATATGTCTCCAATGGGGCTATGGTGGCCCTTGGCAACTCTCTTCATGGACTGTGATGCACTGTGTTACCTTGTCATATGTCTCCAATGGGGCTATGGTGGCCCTTGGCAACTCTCTTCATGGACTGTGATGCACTCTGTTACCTTGTCATATGTCTCCAATGGGGCTATGGTGGCCCTTGGCAACTCTCTTCATGGACTGTGATGCACTGTGTTACCTTGTCATATGTCTCCAATGGGGCTATGGTGGCCCTTGGCAACTCTCTTCATGGACTGTGATGCACTCTGTTACCTTGTCATATGTCTCCAATGGGGCTATGGTGGCCCTTGGCAACTCTCTTCATGGACTGTGATGCACTGTGTTACCTTGTCATATGTCTCCAATGGGGCTATGGTGGCCCTTGGCAACTCTCTTCATGGACTGTGATGCACTGTGTTACCTTGTCATATGTCTCCAATGGGGCTATGGTGGCCCTTGGCAACTCTCTTCATGGACTGTGATGCACTATTTTACCTTGTCATATGTCTCCAATGGGGCTATGGTGGCCCTTGGTAACTCTCTTCATGGACTGTGATGCACTGTGTTACCTTGTCATATGTCTCCAATGGGGCTATGGTGGCCCTTGGCAACTCTCTTCATGGACAGTGATGCACTCTGTTACCTTGTCATATGTCTCCAATGGGGCTATGGTGGCCCTTGGTAACTCTCTTCATGGACTGTGATGCACTGTGTTACCTTGTCATATGTCTCCAATGGGGCTATGGTGGCCCTTGGCAACTCTCTTCATGGACTGTGATGCACTCTGTTACCTTGTCATATGTCTCCAATGGGGCTATGGTGGCCCTTGGTAACTCTCTTCATGGACTGTGATGCACTCTGTTACCTTGTCATATGTCTCCAATGGGGCTATGGTGGCCCTTGGCAACTCTCTTCATGGACTGTGATGCACTCTGTTACCTTGTCATATGTCTCCAATGGGGCTATGGTGGCCCTTGGCAACTCTCTTCATGGACTGTGATGCACTCTGTTACCTTGTCATATGTCTCCAATGGGGCTATGGTGGCCCTTGGCAACTCTCTTCATGGACTGTGATGCACTGTGTTACCTTGTCATATGTCTCCAATGGGGCTATGGTGGCCCTTGGCAACTCTCTTCATGGACTGTGATGCACTCTGTTACCTTGTCATATGTCTCCAATGGGGCTATGGTGGCCCTTCATGGACTGTGATGCACTGTGTTACCTTGTCATATGTCTCCAATGGGGCTATGGTGGCCCTTGGCAACTCTCTTCATGGACTGTGATGCACTCTGTTACCTTGTCATATGTCTCCAATGGGGCTATGGTGGCCCTTGGCAACTCTCTTCATGGACTGTGATGCACTGTGTTACCTTGTCATATGTCTCCAATGGGGCTATGGTGGCCCATTGGAGACATGTCATATGTCTCCAATGGGGCTATGGTGGCCCTTGGCAACTCTCTTCATGGACTGTGATGCACTATTTTACCTTGTCATATGTCTCCAATGGGGGCTATGGTGGCCCCTTGGTAAACTCTCTTCATGGACTGTGATGCACTGTGTTACCCTTGTACATATGTCTCCAATGGGGCTATGGTGGCCCTTGGCAATCTCTCTTCATGGACTGTGATGCACTCTGTTACCTTGTCATATGTCTTCAATGGGGCTTTGGTGGCCCTTGGGTAACTCTCTTCATGGACTGTGATGCACTGTGTTACCTTGTCATATGTCTCCAATGGGGCTATGGTGGCCCTTGGCAACTCTCTTCATGGACTGTGATGCACTATGTTAACTTGTCATATGTCTCCAATGGGGCTATGGTGGCCCTTGGTAACTCTCTTCATGGACTGTGATGCACTCTGTTACCTTGTCATATGTCTCCAATGGGGCTATGGTGGCCCTTGGCAACTCTCTTCATGGACTGTGATGCACTCTGTTACCTTGTCATATGTCTCCAATGGGGCTATGGTGGCCCTTGGTAACTCTCTTCATGGACTGTGATGCACTCTGTTACCTTGTCATATGTCTCCAATGGGGCTATGGTGGCCCTTGGCAACTCTCTTCATGGACTGTGATGCACTCTGTTACCTTGTCATATGTCTCCAATGGGGCTATGGTGGCCCTTGGCAACTCTCTTCATGGACTGTGATGCACTATTTTACCTTGTCATATGTCTCCAATGGGGCTATGGTGGCCCTTGGCAACTCTCTTCATGGACTGTAATGCACTCTTTTACCTTGTCATATGTCTCCAATGGGGCTATGGTGGCCCTTGGTAACTCTCTTCATGGACAGTTATGCACTCTGTTACCTTGTCATATGTCTCCAATGGGGCTATGGTGGCCCTTGGCAACTCTCTTCATGGACTGTGATGCACTCTGTTACCTTGTCATATGTCTCCAATGGGGCTATGGGTGGCCCTTGGCAACTCTCTCATGGACTTGATGCACTATTTTACCTTGTCATATGTCTCCAATGGGGGCTATGGTGGCCCTTGGTAAACTCTCTTCATGGACTGTGATGCACTGTGTTACCTTGTCATATGTCTCCAATGGGGCTATGGTGGCCCCTTGGTAACTCTCTTCATGGACTGTGCTGCACTCGGTTACCCTGTCATATGGCTCAAATATTCCTTATTTTTACAAGAATATCTTCTAAAACGTTGTTGATGTTTTTTCTTACATACTAATAAAAGACATGTAATTTGCACGATTCTTTGTCCCTCATTCTTCATGTTATTTTTTAAAAGCTCTAGTTTAATCTTGTGGATCCTTTAAAGGGACCTACCAAATATATTTTTATATTAAAAATCATATATGTAAGACAATTGTAAATGTCTTTAAGATTAATATCTCCAATGAAATCTTATTATTTTGTCTTTATATATTTTTCTCTTAGCTTTATCATGCATGATTATGATTATCCATAGTAATTTTTTTATATATGTATATAGATAGTTATTTGTGTATATATGTATATGTTCAATTTTCACATCCATGTGTGTATTTATAAACTCTGCATGAATGATGCACCTTTAACAAATGATCTGAGTATTGATACAATGATATATCCTGTAAAGTGTTTCATTTTATTGAAATAGTATTGTCTATGTGTATCCGCCTTTTTAAAAAACAAAATTAATGTCCCTTTAAGGGATGGGTGAGCACAATTGTTAATGAATGTATTTCGATTTCTAAAAGCGTTTTTTGTCCTTTTTACATGAACCAAGGAACATATATTCTATTAATAAACAATCTTATTGTAATGTTGACAGCACATGTATTCTAATTTTCTATTCTATCTTATTTTAAAGTTGTAACCCAAAATAATCTCTGTGTTGTAATGCAAATATTTTAGATGATGAATATTTGTTTAAAAATATGTTAACAAAATACTTCTCCTCCCATATATGGCTATAGGTAGGCTGACCATATTTAAACTTGAATAAATGACACGTTTAATCAATCCATGTATCATTATTGTTATTCAAAAACAATCCAAACATATCTTAAAACATCAATGGCATATGTATTTCTCATGTGTATCTTTTAAATGTTAAAGATATACACCATAGCTATAGTTCAAGGGACAGTCAAGTCCGAAAAGATGATTCATGATTTGGTGACATTCCTAGATAGCAATCTAGACACATACTAGTTTCTAAAATATAAATACGTTTTTTAGTGATATGCCAAGCTGTCAACTGAGTCCTTGTATTGGCTGCGGTTTTTCAGCTATCTCGGATGCGCCATGTTGCTCAAAACATTGCCTGCCAGGCTGTCCAATGATTCCTTGTATTGACTGACGTTCTTACGTGATCAAGAATGTTCCTTTTATTGGATGGCGTTTTTACGCGATCAAGGATGCGCCTTTTTTTTTGGGCATTCTTACGTGATCAAGAATGTTCCTTTTATTGGATGGCGTTTTTACGCGATCAAGGATGCGCCTTTTTGTTGTTGCCTTCTTACGTGATCAAGAATGTGCCTTTTATTGGATGGCGTTCTTACGTGATGAAGGAAGCTCCATGTTAAGACGTCACATGCAAAGGTAAAAAAAATTATGATTGGATTACGTAGTCCCGCAATATTTGTTTGTGCACGTTAAACACGTTTGTGACTGCAGCCAATTTTAAAAACCTTGCGAATATGTATTATTTGCATCATGTTACATTGTTGACCCGTAGCTGATAAAGACCACCACATTCTCTTTTGCTGGATGTCTGGTTGAATAAACGAACGAAAGCAAAATGTTTTCATGCATATGATATTTCGAGGCAAGTGCAAATCTCTATAGTCCATGTTGTTTAATATGTTTGTCAACAAATATGTTCCTTTTTCTGAAAAATGAACTGTTGTTTTTAATGTTAAAGATATCTAATGAATAAATATGCGCTATTGTGTTAGAATAAAGTAATCAATATGCATTTAGCTTTATCATATGCTAAATATATGATGCCGACTTCTTCTAAATGTAATTTCGTTGTAAATTTTATTAAAGGTTCATTAGACACTCACATTATAAATCTAAATTTTTTATTTTGTCTCTAGTTAGATAGTCCATTGTTTAACAAATACACGTTTCATTTTGCTTCTGTTCAAAGAAAATGTAATTAATTATCAGACTCCTCGCCAAGCCTCTAAGTTTCATGTGAGTACCATCTCCAGCTTTCTACTATTTGTGGTAAAGGGTCTTTTCATATGTTAATGATTGGGTATTGTCTTGTTTTACGGTTGTAATGGGGGTTCATCTATATTTTTCAATAGAGCTAACCGATTTTCTTTGAAAGTGTTTGAAGCTTTGTAATATTGATATCAGTATATGTTAATCTTGTGGTTTGTAGTAGTGTCTATTACATACAGTTCTGTTAAAAATATAGTATACTGTCCCTTTAATGCAAATGTTGATTTTTGTATCATGTATGAGTTCCACATTGTTTAAACTTCAAATATAATATTGTTAGCATATTTTCACCCCCCACTCCTAAAAGGACTTTAAACCATATTCATTGTTCAAACAAATGTCTTTCTTAAAAAAAATTCACACAATAATGTCTCTTTAAGAAAATAGACTTTATTTAACACGGCAATATAAATCTGATTTCAATATTGAATTTTTGAAAAAGTACATGTAGATATACCAACAAGCTTTAAATATGTGTTAGCATATGTAATTTTGTTAAAGGGACAGTTTAGAAAACAAATAATGTTTAGCATTATTCTAAAAGTCAATTTTGTAATATCAATGATCTCAAAGGTTTCTCACCAATTAATCATTTGTCTTTGTTTATTTAAAATTGCTAGCTAAACCTATGAGGTTCGTGTGCTCATTTCTTCGAGCTTGAAGAGTGCATGTAATCATTATACAATTTGACCACTAGAGGGCATTTGGATAGCATTTGTATATGTAAAACCTTGTGCTCATACAGCATCTTATTTACCATGTATTGATCATTGATATCTAAAAGGGTTGTTATGTCAGAACAACAAATAAGTGGTCATTTTTCCTAGGCATAGATACAAGGTTAAGCACATAAGTCACACGTATTTCTCCATGTTTGGTTGTTTCCAACTTGATAATGCGTAATACAGTGTTTTCTTTGTAATCAATAATTTTCTGACTGTCCCCTTTAAGCTGTGTTATTGGCATTCAAACAGTAATATGCCATCATGGATAATTTGTAATGGTAATTTTGTTTGCGATTCGGGAAACAGTTTGGACATCACATCACAGAAACCAATTCAATATCATGAACAAGGATAGGTATGTGATGATGTAGTTTTCACACACTTATAACCCACACTCTGCAAACAATCTGCCTCCATGGACCCGGTCCCATAGAAGTAGATTATATACAGAGTGTGGTCCACAAGTGTATGAAAAACCACATCATCACATACCTATCCATTACACATTAAATAAAAAAAACATTAAAGATGAAAATAAATACTTACTTCCTCTTCCTTCCCTCTTCCCACGGGGCTGAGGCTCTGGGAGGGGCAACTGCCGACTCCGAAGAGTTCTCCTTGGAGCTGTTGTGGGAAGAGTGGAAGGAAGAGTACTGGGACGACCAAGGTGAGGAGGAGAAGATGGATGAGGAGGAGAAGATGGCTGAAGAGGAGAAGCTGGCTGAAGAGGAGGAGATGGCTGAAGAGGAGTAGATGGCCCGGCAGGAGTAGATGGCCCGGCAGGAGTAGATGGCCCGGCAGGAGGAGATGGCCCGGCAGGAGGAGATGGCCCGGCAGGAGGAGAATGGGCCGGCAGGAGGAGATGGTCTGGCAGGAGGAGATGGGCCGGCAGCAGGAGGCCCAGCAGCAGGAGGCCCGAGCAGGCAAGAGGCCCAGCAGCAGATGGCGGACCAGGAGGTAGACCAGCATGCGCCTCCCGGGAAAAAATTGAACATCTCTTGGTGGCAGATGAAAGATTCTGTTTTGGCCTTGTTCGATTCTATTGAGTATGTTTATATTTGGTTTTGTCCCTTCAATTATTTGATTTTTGTCCATCAAGAATTCGAGTGCGCCTTCGATATTTTGTATCCGGGAGTTACGCATCTGGTCTATGTAGTCCAGTAGAACCACCGCACCTCCGCCAATTTCCTCTTGTTGTGCTTGGTGGGTACGCGTGCACGGCGGGGTGCCCGTGCACGGCGTGTTGTGCGGGTCCTTGAGGGTCCTCTGGTTCCGCGTGCTCCTCCTCTGCTTCCGGGGCCTCTTCATCAGCTTCCGTGCGCTCTTCGTCACGGGGGGCCCTATTCCCACCGAAGTGGAAATTCCTCCCCACCACTCTCATCCCGGGGAGATAGATGAGGCTGTGTTTCTTGTGCTGCCTCCTCCCCAGACTCTGTATATTAAAAAAAAAAAAAAATGTATATATTAGCATATTTTGCAAATCAAGCTTTAAATGACTTAGCTTACGATACAATTACAAATGCAGAATCATTAATCCACTTTGAAATCTAACAAAAAATCAATACGATTCAGCTTTTTCAAAACCGTGTTTGTGATATCTGTGGTCAATCTGAATGTTTTCGCGTTTGTTTTCAGTCTGTTTTAAATGCACACCCTAACCTATAGCCTAGATACTGATGTAACCGCAAAGTAATTGAATGCGTGTAAACACGTAATAGCATTAATCTGATCCTTAAAGGGACATGAAACCCAATGTTTTTTCTTTCATGATTTAGAAGCATACATTTATTATCAACTTTCTAATGTACCTTTCTTATCTAATTAGCTTCATTCTCTGTATATTCTTTGCTGAAAAGCATATCTAAATATGCTTATAAGATGCTGATTGTTAGCTGAATATAGCTGCCTCCTGTGATTGTTTCACCGTGTGCATGGGCTATTTCTTCATTAAAATATATCTCAAGAATGATTCACATTAGGTAATATAAGTACATTTTAATGTTTTGTCAAATTGTATTCGCTACCTCAATCATGAAAGTAAATGTTTGCGTATAGTGTCCCATGAAATACATTCGTATGTGAATTTATTGTTCAATGAGCTTACCGTCAGATTGAGAGTGTGCAGGTTCCCGGTATCAATTCCTCCGATACCGACTATTTCCACCTCTGGAGATGCTGGGCCGCAAACATTTCCTCCCATCGGGCAGTACTCTATTTCCAGGGCAGGTCCGCCACCGGTTCCTGCGGCATGACGGGCCTCCAGACTTAACTTTTTCTTGAGATCCATCTTACAGTCCCGGTAGCTATGTTTTATCGAAGCAAGATCTCTGTTCCGGTCACCCACTGCATTGACTGCATTTCTTATCTCATTCCAGAGCCTCCTCTTGTCAGTCGGGGTAGTCTTCTGGTGCTGCAGCCTCCTATACCTGGCCATATAGGCCTCTACGAGGGCCTCCTTCTCCTCCATCGAAAACCTCGCCTCCCTAGTCGCCTTGGCCTTTCCCCTGTGACGATGCCCTCTGTTTCCCTGACTGTGAAGCCCTACTCTGACCGCCACTGGGCCCAGCCACTTGGTCTTCTTGAACCAAGTGGCTGGGTCCCACCCACCGCTTCCACCCCCGCTTCCCTGCCCCCCTTTCCCTGCCTCCCCTTCCTGCCCTGTTCCTCTCCACCTCCCTGTCCTCCCCCCTCTCTACCTGTCCCCTGCCTGGCCTCCATCTGTTCCCTAAACTAAACCCCAAATAATACAAAAAAAAGTGAGTGTGATGAAATGAAAGGGGGTCAAAATAAGAACTAAAAGACAAAAAAGTGCTGAAAGTGTGAGAGGGATGTAAAAAAAAACAAAGAGGGTAAGGAGTATTTAAAAAAACCAAAAGAAGAAGAAGACTTAAAAGGAGGATATGTAAACTAATGTAACTAGAGGATGGGTATGGGATGGGTATGGGGTAGGGATAAGAGTAAATGGATGAAAGGGAATGGGACTACAGGGAATGGGGTATGGAGTGTAGTATGAGGGGGTAGGGGTTATATGGAGTGTATGTAGTGTTATTGATAAGTGTATGTATGTATTGAATGTGTTTGCGTGTAAATGTGTTAAGTGTACAGAAAAATCACTCGCTCGCTAACTCACACTACTACTAATTCTCACTAACTCACACTACTACTAATTCTCACTAACTCACACTACTACTAATTCTCACTAACAAACACTCCCACTAACTCTCACTAACTACCAGTAACTTACGCTCCCACTAACAACTCTCACTAACAACTCCCACTCCCACTAACTCACTCACGCTCCCACTAACAGACTCTCTCCCACTCCCACTAACTCCCACTAACTCACTCACGATAACACTAACAACTGACTCTCTCACACTAACACTAACTCACTCACAATAATGCACCAACTCTCTAATCTTAAACCTCCAATCTCCAAAGACCCACCAGCAACACAGTCAAAGAAGCCCTGCTTGTGTGGTGCTTATATACCCTGTGTAAATGTTTAATGATTGTGACAGACCCTTCGGTCAGGACTGAAAGTGTTAACTTTATTTTCTAACCACAAGTGGCTGACTCCAGCTACAATCTAATTAATGCTTAGCATTCTATTGTTTGATCACCTCCAGAGAGAAAGTGATAAGAAGAGTCAAGAGTGTCTTGTGGTTGAAGTGTTTAAGTAATATAATCCTATTGTATCATGTCAAGGGCGCTTCTCCCTTTTATCTAATGTACAACATTCTTTCAACCCCCATCTGAGGGGGGGTCAAAAACCTGTATAAATCTGTGTGCTGCCTTCAAATAAAGTTGTCATTCTGTTTTAAACCTGAAACTGGCTGGGTTGTGAATTGCTGATTGTCTATGCAGGACATTGTTCATCTGGGGTTAACCCTTGGTACACAGTTGGTACCGTAACATTGGTGGCAAGCGACAGGAGAATCCTTATCGCCCAGAAGAGCAACTACACAAGCCAGTAACCTCAGGAAGAGGGGGATTATTACAATACTGACTAAGATGGAAAGAGTACCAGGGACAGAAGGAAACCAATGGGCCCAGCATATCAGACAGAACCCCTGAAGAAGCAAGCTTTGATCGGGCGGTTAAAATAAGACTGGCATATTATGGCCCCAACCCATCTGCCGAAATTATCGACCCGGGTCATAGCAGCTGTGGAGGCCAACCTACTTCGCCAAAGCGGCGCTGCAGCAGCCCAAGTCACAGCAAACCCCAGTGGAAAAGGGAAAAGTAAATTTTGCAGCTTTTAAAAACTTCCTGGAAACAGAAGGAGAGATTGATGGGTACCTTGCAGATTTTGAGAGGCAATGTGCACTACACCAGGTACCACGCAGAGGACTGGGTCAGTGATATTATCCGGAAAATTATCCGGCCGGGCCAGTGAGGCTTTTCGGGCCATTCCAGATGAGGAAGTCAGGGATTATAATACTGTAAAAGAGGCTCTGCTCTCCAGGTATGCGGTTACACCGGAGGCATACCGGAGACGGTTCAGAGACACTGTTAAATTGGCTGGTGATTCCTACCTTTGAGTGGGCATGTAAGGTGCACCGCACAGCAGCTCACTGGATAGCGGGGTTGCCAAGCCGTATCTGGGGAAGAAGGTGCTGCAGCTATTCCTGTTGGAAACATTGCTTCGACAAGTTACCCGCAGGAGTTCGAGAGTGGGTTCGGGACCGTAAACCCTCCACCCTGCATGAAGCTGCTCGCCTGGCAGATGAGTATACGGATGCCCGCAAACTGGACCCTGCTACCACTAAGCCCCCTGCCAGAGTGGAGTACAGACCCCCAGTCACCCCAGCAGCTGCCAGTTACCAACCCCCGGCGCACCGCTATACCACACGGCCTCTGGCCACGAACTACCCTCAGAGAGCCCGGTTCAATTCGCGGGGCTACTCACAACCTATTTGGTGCTTTGGATGTAAGCAACTAGGGCACAAAAGACCAGAGTGTCCCCTAAATGCAGCGAACCAAGCACAGTCCTGGAGAAGACCTGCCGGCGGAATCACACGTAACCCTCAGCCTGCGGCCCGCTACGTAGAGGCGCAAGAATGCTGGGGCATACTACATGAGGCAGACCTTGTGCAAGCTGCCCACCGGAATAACCGGCAACTGGTTAAAGTGAATGGGAAGGAGGTCAGTGGTCTATGGGATACTGGTGCTACCATGACCTTGCTTCGAAAGAACTTGGTGTCTGAGAAACAGCACACAGGAGACACTGTGGCTGTGAGGGTAGCAGGGGGCACTGTGTTCCGCCTACCTGTTGCCAGGGTGCATTTGGATTGGGGGAGGGGGGCGCTAGACCTGTGAATGTGGGGGTCATGAAGGATTTACCAGCTGATGTTCTCCTTGGAAATACCTTGGTCCCCCTTGTTTCTGCCTATGCTCCCATGGGTCCCGCTGATGTTAACCCTGTGACTACCCGTGCTCAGATCCGTGCAGCAGAGACTGACCCCCCCTGCTGCTAAGCCCCAGGACGCTGAGCTCAGTAAATCTCCATCCGCTATTGATATGTGGGAGTCACGTTACAATGCGCTGATGAAGGAGAAGAGTCACGTAGAGGATAAAATGGTCACGTTAAATAATCATGTAACAGTGCTAGCGGGAGAGAAGAGGAGTGCAGAGGAAAAAGCACGTTTAGAACAGGAATCCCTGCTAGACAGGCTGCACCGACAGACTGCAGAAAACACCAGCTTGAGAGTGGAACATGAAACCTTAAAGACAAACTTAGTGACACTTGAGGAGAAGCTGACGCTGGCTCATAGTGAGGTGCAGCAACTCAAGGGCACCCTATGTCAGTATGAAGGGATTGTGGATACCTATAAAGAGCAGGTAACAGAAAACTCGTAAAGAAGCTGATGAGATTTTGAAGGACTGTTTAGCCCTAGTCTGGGCACTGAGGAAGTTGAACCCTTGTTTGTATGGACAGGAATTCTCTCTCATAACGGGAATACAAATGGATTGTCCCAGCAAACTGACATGCCTACCACCCCTTAGTCCGGTCATCCCCAGGTTGACCCGCAAAAGGGTCAAGCCGGGTCTGCCGGAGTGTTCCACAAGGGGGGAGCTATGTGACAGAGACCCTTCGGTCAGGACTGAAAGTGTTAACTTTATTTTCTAACCACAAGTGGCTGGCTCCAGCTACAATCTAATTAATGCTTAGCATTCTATTGTTTGATCACCTCCAGAGAGAAAGTGATAAGAAGAGTCAAGAGTGTCTTGTGGTTGAAGTGTTTAAGTAATATAATCCTATTGTATCATGTCAAGGGCGCTTCTCCCTTTTATCTAATGTACAACATTCTTTCAACCCCCATCTGAGGGGGGGTCAAAAACCTGTATAAATCTGTGTGCTGCCTTCAAATAAAGTTGTCATTCTGTTTTAAACCTGAACTGGCTGGGTTGTGAATTGCTGATTGTCTATGCAGGACATTGTTCATCTGGGGTTAACCCTTGGTACACAGTTGGTACCGTAACAATGATGTACCAATTTCCGTTGTAAATAGTGTTCAGGTGTGCTTTATTAGCAATTAATATTAGTGCAATGTGTATTAGTTGTGTGAATTTGCGCATGCTCATTTGGAGTTAGTATTTGTGGAATGTGTAGAATGCGATGATGTCATAGTGGTCGTTTTCTCTAACATTGTCCAATAGTATTCTTTTTAAATGTGAATTTGCGATGGTGTGTTATTAGTGAAGTGTTGTATATGTATGTTTGTCCTAATATATAGTGATATTGAATGTGAATATTTTTGTAGTGTATGTATATATTTTTTATTCCTTGATGTTATTTTGCGATTTTCCGCATCTTAAAGTATATGCGTATTCCCCGTATTACATTTTATTAAAAATCCCCCCCGTTTGTGAATGTGTAATGCTTGTGTGCTTTGTTGATTGATTGTTGTTGTGACATTTGTGGCGTGTTATTATTGTGCATGATGTGGTATGCGTCATATGACCGAGCTGTGCGTATTCTCGCGAGATCGAGTGTTAGGTGAAAAAAGCTATTTTTTTGCTTTCCCATTGATCTCTATGGGAGACTGTCTTACGCGGGCAGTATTACGCGTGTGACATACACGCGTTAGGAGCATCGTTAAATGGTCTTATTTGAACTCTAAATACCGGAGTCAAACAATGTCCAATAATCATCCGTGATGCCGACAAGGGGCTAGGTATCATTGTCCAAGACCTAACAGAATACCTTAAAGAGGCAGATAGGATCCTGAAAGACACTGAATATTATAAAGTTCTATTTTACAATCCCACCACACAATTTCTTACACTATATCAATCCTTAATCAGCAAAGGAGTTGCAAAAAACATTCTTAACAAAAACGAACATAGTTTCTTGAAAGTCAGCAATCCAAGTGTGAATTCACATAAATAGCTAGCGGGGACACTATAGACTGAATCCTGATGGTGACATAAACCAGTGATATAATCAGTTTGTGTGACCTTTATCAGCACAGTATTATACACAGTGCACGTGTCACTAAATAGCTAACAGGGTCACTATAGGCTGAATCCAGATGGTGACATAAACCAGTGATATAATCTGTTTGTGTGACCTTTATCAGCACAGTATTATACACAGTGCATGTGTCACTAAATAGCTAACGGGGACACTATAGGCTGAATCCTGATGGTGACATAAACCAGTGATATAATCTGTTTGTGTGACCTTTATTAGCACAGTATTATACACAGTGCACTTGTCACTAAATAGCTAACAGGGACACTATAGACTGAATCCTGATGGTGACATAAACCAGTGATATAATCTGTTTGTGTGACCTTTATTAGCACAGTGATATACACAGTACACTTGTCACTAAATAGCTAACGGGGTCACTATAGGCTGAATCCTGATGGTGACATAAACCAGTGATATAATCTGTTTGTGTGACCTTTATCAGCACAGTATTATACACAGTACACGTGTCACTAAATAGCTAACGGGGACACTATAGACAGAATCCTGATGGTGACATAAACCTGTAATATAATCAGTTTGTGTGACCTTTATCAGCACAGTATTATACACAGTACATGTGTCACTAAATAGCTAACAGGGACACTATAGGCTGAATCCTGATGGTGACATAAACCAGTGATATAATCAGTTTGTGTGACCTTTATTAGCACAGTATTATACACAGTGCACTTGTCACTAAATAGCTAATGGGGACACTATAGGCTGAATCCTGACAGTGACATAAATCAGTGATATAATCAGTTTGTGTGACCTTTATTAGCACAGTATTATACACAGTGCATGTGTCACTAAATAGCTAACGGGGACACTATAGGCTGAATCCTGATGGTGACATAAACCAGTGATATAATCAGTTTGTGTGACCTTTATCAGTACAGTATTATACACAGTACACGTGTCACTAAATAGCTAACAGGGACACTATAGGCTGAATCCTGATGGTGACATAAACCAGTGATATAATCAGTTTGTGTGACCTTTATTAGCACAGTATTATACACAGTACATGTGTCACTAAATAGCTAACGGGGACACTATAGGCTGAATCCTGATGGTGACATAAACCAGTGATATAATCAGTTTGTGTGACCTTTATCAGTACAGTATTATACACAGTACACGTGTCACTAAATAGCTAACGGGGACACTGTAGGCTGAATCCTGATGGTGACATAAACCAGTGATATAATCAGTTTGTGTGACCTTTATCAGTACAGTATTATACACAGTACACGTGTCACTAAATAGCTAACAGGGACACTATAGGCTGAATCCTGATGGTGACATAAACCAGTGATATAATCTGTTTGTGTGACCTTTATTAGCACAGTATTATACACAGTACACTTGTCACAAAATAGCTAACGGGGACACTGTAGGCTGAATCCTGATGGTGACATAAACCAGTGATATAATCAGTTTGTGTGACCTTTATCAGTACAGTATTATACACAGTACACCTGTCACTAAATAGCTAATGGGGACACTATAGACTGAATCCTGATGGTGACATAAACCAGTGATATAATCTGTTTGTGTGACCTTTATCAGTACAGTATTATACACAGTGCACGTGTCACTAAATAGCTAACGGGGACACTATAGGCTTAATCCTGATGGTGACATAAACCAGTGATATAATCAGTTTGTGTGACCTTTATCAGCACAGTATTATACACAGTGCACTTGTCACTAAATAGCTAACAGGGACACTATAGGCTGAATCCTGATGGTGACATAAACCAGTGATATAATCAGTTTAAGTGACCTTTAGCAGCACAGTATTATACACAGTACACTTGTCACTAAATAGCTAACAGGGACACTATAGACTGAATCCTGATGGTGACATAAACCAGTGATATAATCTGTTTGTGTGACCTTTAGCAGCACAGTATTATACACAGTACACTTGTCACTAAATAGCTAACAGGGACACTATAGACTGAATCCTGCTCTGATGAACTGCCAGTAAGGCAGGAAACGTGTCAGCAGTAGGATCCCTCTGTTTGCTGTGCCAGGTCTGTTTTAAGAATTACGAATAAAATTACGTTTAAAATACCTGCATCTTTCTCTCTCTCCTTCCTTCACTGGAACTGTGAATTTTTGCGAGACTGAATCCTAATGGTGACATAAAACAGTGATATTATCTGTTAATTTGTGTGACCTTTATTAGCACAGTATTATACACAGTGCGCTTGTCACTAAAGAGCTAACAATGACACTATAGGCTGAAAGGTTCCTCATAATAACATAGTGACTGTACATAATGACCATATATCAACTGGGCATCCTTTTAGGCAGGATTTGAAAGATTCATACCTCTATGATCTTAAGTCCATCTGTGCCCATTGATATAGGATTCTACCTAAATAGGGGTGCAAATACAATTAATCATCCAAGATCCAACTTCCCCTCCATTACAGGCCAATATTAGTGATGCAGGGATATTAACTACATACCCCTATCTGTATATATAATCATAAAAACTATGTAGCTAAAAACGAAAATAAAGCAAAGATAGCACTGCATCTCCTCTTGAATGTCCTGCATATGTATATATTGTTAATGAATACCTCCATGGCACACCAAAAGTCCACATATTGTCCATACTTCAATGAACATAATAAAATAAGCCCCTTAACATATAGATCCTTATCATATATATCTCCCAGACTCCAGGTTATGTGGTTAATGTCTGTATAAAAGGGTGACTCCCTCAAGCAGGTAATTAAGAAATCCCCACCAGAGGATCTCCTCCATGTGAGCCCCCTAGTGTACGGGTATGTCAGGGTACAGGTAAAGGTGAAAAATCTTTATTTGAGGTTTAGCAACCAGTAAAAAGCGACGTTTCGGACCTACATAGTCCTTAATCATGCATAAGTTAAAATCAAACAAACAGACTTTAAAAAGGGTATCTGGACCAATCATGCTTCAATTCTCAGTGTTAATTGGTTTAACCCATACCTATCCAGGTTTGTAAATTTCAACAACACAGTGACCTCTAGTGGTACCAGAATATATTCCATCATTTAAAACCATTATAAAAACAAATACAAATCATAATCTCTATTCAGACCATATGGATGTAATGTGTTCAGACGTTTAATCCACCATACTTCTTTCTGTTTTAGTTTTAGTTCCCTATTACCCCCTCTTCTATGATGGGGGATATGGTCAATTACTTGAAAGCGAAGCTGGCTTACTGTATGGCCCATATTTGTAAAATGTGCTGATACTGGAAGTGACATATCTTTTGATTTAATGGATGCTTTATGTTGACTAAACCTATCCTTGGCGGCTTGGGTGGTCTCGCCAATGTAACAAAGGCCACATGGGCATTTAAGTAGGTAGATTGCATAGTTAGTTTGACATGTATATAACCCATTGATTGTATATTGCTTTCTTTTGTCATTTTGTGCTAAGAATTTCCCTTTAATAACTGAATTACATTGAGCACAGTGTAAGCAGGGGTAACAGCCTTTATTAGGGGTAGTTAAGTAATTTACATCACACATTTTAGTTGTACCTATGTCAGCTTTTACTATGTGATCCCTAAGATTTTTTACCCTTCTATATGATGACATAGGAGGGAGTTTAAATGATTCTATCTCTGGATTATATTTTGACAAAAGGTGCCAGTGTTTTCTTACTATTCTAAAGATGTCATTACTCTTGTCACTGTATTCCATTGAAAGCACTAATCTATCTGTTCCTTTCTCTGTTGGTTTTTTATCATGTATTCTATCCAAATCCTGAATGTTTTTAGCGATATTTTCTTTTGGATATCCTCTTTGGATAAATTTATTGCCCATAGGACACTAGTCTTTCTGGCAATACTTTTTGATCTCTAACTATTCTTTTAGTACGCAAAAGTTGACTCCTGGGTATGGATTTAAAAACAGTATCAGGATGGAAACTTTCATATCGCAGCAGAGTATTTCTATCTGTGGGTTTTACATATAGATCTGTACTTAATGTATTTCCATGTCGATATACAGTTGTATCCAGAAAGTTAATCTTTTGGATAGAGTAAGTAAGGGTAAATCTTAGGCCTGTCATGGAGGCATTGATATCCTCAACATACTGTACCAGGGACTCCAATGAGCCCCCCCATATGCCAAAAATATCATCTATATACCTTAGCCACAGCTTACAATGGCTGATGAATGGCTGATTAGTGTAGACAAATTTGTTCTCAAAGCCACTCATGAACAAATTGGCATATGAGGGGGCTACATTGGAGCCCATGGCTGTTCCCCGCTTTTGCATGTAGTAAGTGTCTTGAAAGAGAAAATAATTGCAATATAGGACAAGTCTTAGCATGTCATCAAAAAAATCAATCTGAGATAGATTATATAAGCCACTGTCACTCAAAAAGCTTTTCACAGTCAATAGGCCTGCCTCATGGGGAATAGAGGTATATAAATTTACCACATCCAGTGAAAAAATTAACCAAGTATCCTCTATTTCAATCCCCATAAGTTTTGAAAGAAAATCATTTGTATCCTTAATAAAGGATTTTTGCTGTTTGACAAATGGAAAGAGGACTTTGTCCAGAAAGATAGAGATATTAGAAAAAATAGAATCGGTACAGGCCACAATAGGGCGTCCTGGTGGATGTAATAAGCTTTTATGGACTTTGGGTAATGTATAAAAAATTGGTGTTATAGGGTATTTATTATACAAAAAATCATAGACCTGTTTAGAAATAATGTTATGTGTCAAAGCTCTATCTAATATGCCCTTAAGCTCTCTTTGTATTTCTTTAAGAGGATCATGATCCAGTATTTCATAAACCCCTCCATCTGACAGCTGTTGTAATATCTCCTGCACATAATAGTCAGTGTCTAACACTATTATTGCTCCGCCCTTGTCAGCATTTTTTTATGGTGATATTTTTGTTATTTTTCAAAGTAGATATAGCCTCCCATTCCCCTTTTGTGAGGTTATGTTGTTTTGTGTAAGGATTTAATCTAGTTTTTTTCATTAGATTAGCAACATCTTGTTGAACAAATTTAACAAATGTTTCTACACCTGAGTTGCTTGTTGGAGGTACATATGAAGATTTTTTGTGCAGATTTAGCTTTTTCAAACATTCACTCTGCATATCATCTTCATTTATTGCATTAGTTTCACTTACATTGGCTACATTTTTACCACCATATATTGTTTTCAACCTTAGCAGTCTGAAAAATTTGTATAGATCTTTATCAATTTCAAACTCATCACAATCTTTCACTGGACAGTATGACAAGCCCTTCATTAATAAGCTATGCTCATTATCTGTAAGCTTATATTTAGAAATATTAATAACCAGATTAGTTTCAACATTTCAACTCCTTGGTAACGTGCACACAGGTGGGAAAGAAACTTTACTAAAACCTATGGTGCTGGATTCAACTCACTTACTTCTTGTTCATGGAATCAGCAGAGTCACGAGCACCTGTAGTGAGTGAAAACACAATGGAGGACAAGCAGCCTTCTACTTTCTCCTATTCAGACATAGATGCAGCACGCATCACCTCATTGGCCCTGGGATCAAGGAATTTCTTAAGGGTCACTGCAGAAGCAGACACTAAAAAAGAGTATGAGAGAACAAAAAGAAAATTGATATCTCTGGAACTGCATTCTGTGACACTTGCAGAATACTACCGTATTAAAAGGATCCCCAGAGGCTTAAGAGTTAAACTGAGGCCCACCATTCTATCTAACAATGAAATGTATAAAAGTAAATTTGAGAGCATTCTGAATAAGTGCTCATTTGACCTTATTGTTTTGACCGTGGAGTGCCTACAACTGGAAATTGAGAAACAGAAAAAAACCGTATCAGAAGTGGAAAGAATGATGGAAACTAAACTCACCCTGGATATGCTGAAAACTACTAAAGAAGAAGTAGATGCATTACTGGCACAATACCGTTCAGACCTGGAAGAAAGGAAAAGGGTTAAATTCATACGGGATGAAACGGACTATGCTAACAACCGAGTGTACCAGTGGTCACATGACCAGACGTCACGACGTGAGGGCCCACGCTGGAGGAGACAGCCGAGAATTACAGCAGCGCAAGAAAAGGAAGACAGCTCATCATCCGGCGAGAGTTTTTTAGACACAGGCTCAGAAGGCGACACCGAAGGGGAGGGCGGAAGCCGATCAAAGGGAGTACAAGATGCACACACGGAGTTCCTGGAACCAGCAAGGGCAGCCGCAGCGGTCACGGAGAGGAGCCAGACATCGCAGGGGTATGAGAAAGCAACAATAGAGGTAAAAAAGTTGCCGGTTGTTAACCCCTTACTGTTTAACAAAAATGAACTGCCTGTTACTAACTTCATAAAGGGAAATGAATGGAACGAACTGTCTAATATTGCTAGTACTCCAGTGTTATCTGAAAATCCACTTGAGGGAAATGAACTGCCTGAGATTAACCTCTTAAAATGTGGTATAATAGGGGGAAATGAACTGCCTGAAATTAACTCCCTAGAGTGTGACATAGTAGATAGTACACTGTCTGAGTTTATACCAGTGATACCCAATGCTAGTCCACAGGCAAATGTTGAAACTAATCTGGTTATTAATATTTCTAAAAATAAGCTTACAGATAATGAGCATAGCTTATTAATGAAGGGCTTGTCATACTGTCCAGTGAAAGATTGTGATGAGTTTGAAATTGATAAAGATCTATACAAATTTTTCAGACTGCTAAAGTTGAAAACAATATATGGTGGTAAAAATGTAGCCAATGTAAGTGAAACTAATGCAATAAATGAAGATGATATGCAGAGTGAATGTTTGAATTTGAAAAAGTTAAATCTGCACAAAAAAATCTTCATATGTACCTCCAACAAGCAACTCAGGTGTAGAAACATTTGTTAAATTTGTTCAACAAGATGTTGCTAATCTAATGAAAAAAACTAGATTAAATCCTTACACAAAACAACATAACCTCACAAAAGGGGAATGGGAGGCTATATCTACTTTGAAAAATAACAAAAATATCACCATAAAAAATGCTGACAAGGGCGGAGCAATAATAGTGTTAGACACTGACTATTATGTGCAGGAGATATTACAACAGCTGTCAGATGGAGGGGTTTATGAAATACTGGATCATGATCCTCTTAAAGAAATACAAAGAGAGCTTAAGGGCATATTAGATAGAGCTTTGACACATAACATTATTTCTAAACAGGTCTATGATTTTTTGTATAATAAATACCCCATAACACCAATTTTTTATACATTACCCAAAGTCCATAAAAGCTTATTACATCCACCAGGACGCCCTATTGTGGCCTGTACCGATTCTATTTTTTCTAATATCTCTATCTTTCTGGACAAAGTCCTCTTTCCATTTGTCAAACAGCAAAAATCCTTTATTAAGGATACAAATGATTTTCTTTCAAAACTTATGGGGATTGAAATAGAGGATACTTGGTTAATTTTTTTCACTGGATGTGGTAAATTTATATACCTCTATTCCCCATGAGGCAGGCCTATTGACTGTGAAAAGCTTTTTGAGTGACAGTGGCTTATATAATCTATCTCAGATTGATTTTTTTGATGACATGCTAAGACTTGTCCTATATTGCAATTATTTTCTCTTTCAAGACACTTACTACATGCAAAAGCGGGGAACAGCCATGGGCTCCAATGTAGCCCCCTCATATGCCAATTTGTTCATGAGTGGCTTTGAGAACAAATTTGTCTACACTAATCAGCCATTCATCAGCCATTGTAAGCTGTGGCTAAGGTATATAGATGATATTTTTGGCATATGGGGGGGGCTCATTGGAGTCCCTGGTACAGTTTGTTGAGGATATCAATGCCTCCATGACAGGCCTAAGATTTACCCTTACTTACTCTATCCAAAAGATTAACTTTCTGGATACAACTGTATATCGACATGGAAATACATTAAGTACAGATCTATATGTAAAACCCACAGATAGAAATACTCTGCTGCGATATGAAAGTTTCCATCCTGATACTGTTTTTAAATCCATACCCAGGAGTCAACTTTTGCGTACTAAAAGAATAGTTAGAGATCAAAAAGTATTGCCAGAAAGACTAGTGTCTATGGGCAATAAATTTATCCAAAGAGGATATCCAAAAGAAAATATCGCTAAAAACATTCAGGATTTGGATAGAATACATGATAAAAAACCAACAGAGAAAGGAACAGATAGATTAGTGCTTTCAATGGAATACAGTGACAAGAGTAATGACATCTTTAGAATAGTAAGAAAACACTGGCACCTTTTGTCAAAATATAATCCAGAGATAGAATCATTTAAACTCCCTCCTATGCCATCATATAGAAGGGTAAAAAATCTTAGGGATCACATAGTAAAAGCTGACATAGGTACAACTAAAATGTGTGATGTAAATTACTTAACTACCCCTAATAAAGGCTGTTACCCCTGCTTACACTGTGCTCAATGTAATTCAGTTATTAAAGGGAAATTCTTAGCACAAAATGACAAAAGAAAGCAATATACAATCAATGGGTTATATACATGTCAAACTAACTATGCAATCTACCTACTTAAATGCCCATGTGGCCTTTGTTACATTGGCGAGACCACCCAAGCCGCCAAGGATAGGTTTAGTCAACATAAAGCATCCATTAAATCAAAAGATATGTCACTTCCAGTATCAGCACATTTTACAAATATGGGCCATACAGTAAGCCAGCTTCGCTTTCAAGTGATTGACCATATCCCCCATTATAGAAGAGGGGGTAATAGGGAACTAAAACTAAAACAGAAAGAAGTATGGTGGATTAAACGTCTGAACACATTACATCCATATGGTCTGAATAGAGATTATGATTTGTATTTGTTTTTATAATGGTTTTAAATGATGGAATATATTCTGGTACCACTAGAGGTCACTGTGTTGTTGAAATTTACAAACCTGGATAGGTATGGGTTAAACCAATTAACACTGAGAATTGAAGCATGATTGGTCCAGATACCCTTTTTAAAGTCTGTTTGTTTGATTTTAACTTATGCATGATTAAGGACTATGTAGGTCCGAAACGTCGCTTTTTACTGGTTGCTAAACCTCAAATAAAGATTTTTCACCTTTAAAAGAAGATTGTGTGCTGTGGTGCTGTTACCTTGTTTTTTACATGGACTATATATATATATATATATATATATATATATATATATATATATATATGTAAATAGGACAAGGGAATGTGTTTATGTATGAAACCATCTTTTTTTTTGTCAGATATTACTAAAGTAAGGGCTGCAATTCTGATGTCAGGATTGATTCAGGGCCCCATGAGTTGAATACACATTTCAGGACTCAATTGCAGACAGGTTGTCTCCAGAGACTTTGACACTAAACATTTGCTCTTTAGTTGGAAGTGCAAAAATTCAGAGCACTCTTTGCCCCATGCTGTGGTGAGAAAGACGCTGAGTCTGTAATCAGCAGTGGAAACGCTGGTCAAAATCAGAGGGAAATGGTAATTAGCACAGGCTTGTTAATTGCCCCTAAACATCAAATACACGTCTGTATTGCTAGCTAAACAGAAAATATGTTGTATTGTGACTTTTACAACTACTCGTAAAATGATCTATAATGTTTATGAAGTCTTCATGTACAAGAAACAGACAAATTGGCATTTGCAATTCCCTGTGGGATCTGCTGGATTTTGTATGGTTTTGAACACTGCATAGAAATGAATATATATGTGGGAGATGGATTAAAATTGTGTAATAGATTACATGGCAATTGAAATAAACCCATTGTTAAAAGACAGCATAGAAATTAATACATGTGTGTTTATATATATATATATATATATATATATATACATATACATATATTCAGGGACATATTATATTAAAGGGATAATTTCTGTGTTGGATATATATATATGAAAAATAGATTCAAACCTGTAATAAATTGATTGGAAATTGTGATAATCCCATTGTTTAATTACATATAACATAATTTTTCTATTTTTCAGATAGGGCTTGAGGATACCATGCAAGATTGCCTGCATGGGATATTTGAATCATATCATATGATTATATACTAGATGTTTGTGAAAGTTTAAACACAGCTCTGAAAATATAACAGATGTATAAATGCTATTAATTTTGGAAAAATTTAGCAGTATAGTTGTTTTGATATGGTATGGTGTTGAGGGCATACTGTGCTTCATGTCAATTGATCAGAATAAATAATGTGATATAATACAGTACATATAAACATATAACTTATTAATGTAAGGAAATTATGGCATTTATTACACATTTTAAAGAAATATTTTCTTTCAATGTTGGATAGTAACTGTATTGCTGTGTTTGTTTGTTATGCTGCCCCCCCCCCCCGTGTTATGATGCAAGAACTACAGCCAGAAGGCTTTTTAGGCTGTTAAAAATAAGATATTCCAGATATCCAATCAGAAGGGACAAGGCTTCCGTTTGGGCGTTTCCAATCCTCACCAATGATTGAAACATATATAAGTAAGGCAAGAGAGAGGAGGACACACAAAGATGCTGCTGGCTAACTTATAACTGGTGTGCTGGGCGTGAGATACCATTTTTACTTTGGCAAAGCTGATCTACCCTTTCCTCATTGATTGCAAAATATACTTATTGGTATTCTGAGGTGAGATAATTCTTATTAAGGAATATTGGATATCGATTGGTGTTCATCTTGGTAATTTATTAAGAGATTACTGTAGCAAATAAATTTAAAGAACAGTTTGGATTTTAAGATAGCATTTCATAGTCTGTGTACTGTTAAACTAATCCTAAATTTTAAATTGTTTATCTGTGCAAATATATAATTATAAGTCAGAATTGGGTTTTTGCATAAATAATATGTTTTAAATTAGAATTGTGTTAGAATAAAGCGTGGGTAAATAGCTGAGTATTTTACTTAGAATCTGTGACAGACCCCTCTGTCAGTACTGGAAGGGTTAACTTTGTTCAGCATTGAGGAACTATTTTCTAAAGACAGGTTTCCTGGCAGCAGCATTGTTTACTGTAATTAAGTTTATGTGATAAGCAGACTGCCAGGTGATAAGAAGGACTCCATTGTTTTCTTGTGTTTAAATTGGTTATTTGGTTAAGTAATGTAATTCTATTGTATCATGTCAAAGGGCATCTTCCCTCTATCTAATGTACAATACTCTTCCAACCCCCCATCTGGTCTCAGACCTGCATAAATACTGGGCATATAGCCCTCAATAAAGTACATTCTGTTTTACTCTCTCAAGATGGAGCTTGGTCTCATGTTTGGGGGGAAGCAACTTGGTTCGTGTGTTGCTGATCCTGTATTCAGGGCATCTTTCATCAGGTATTAACCCTTGATAGCCGGGTTATACCATAACAATTGGTGGCAAGCGACGGGATGATCCTTATCGCCCAGAAGAGCAACTACACATCCAGACCTAATGGGAGTACCGTATGAAAGGCAGAAAAGAGCCACCCATTTAGACCTGCTAGAACAACGGGGTGGACAAGCCAGTAACCTCAGGAAGAGGGAGATTACAATACTGACCGAGATGGACGGAGTACCAGGGACCAAAGGAACCAATGGGACCAGCATATCAGACAGAACCCCAGAAGAAGCAAGCTTTGACCGGGCGGTTAAAATAAGACTGGCACATTATGGCCCCAACCCGTCTGCCAAAATTATCGACCGGGTCATAGCAGCCGTGGAGGCCAACCTACTTCGCCAAAGCAGCGCTGCAGCAGCCCAAGTCACAGCAACCCCAGTGGAAAAGAGAAAGATACATTTTGCAGCTTTTAAAAACTTCCTGGAAATAGAAGGAGAGATTGATGGGTACATTGCGGATTTTGAGAGGCAATGTGCACTACACAACGTAC
Source organism: Bombina bombina (assembly GCF_027579735.1). Taxonomy (NCBI): domain Eukaryota; kingdom Metazoa; phylum Chordata; class Amphibia; order Anura; family Bombinatoridae; genus Bombina; species Bombina bombina. The sequence continues at coordinate 1,294,437,763 of NC_069501.1, forward strand.
CCGCAGAGGACTGGGTCACGATATTATCCGGAAAATTATCCGGCCAGGCCAGCAAGGCTTTTTGGGCCATTCCAGATGAGGAAGTCAGGGATTATAATGCTGTAAAAGAGGCTCTGTTCTCCAAGTATGCGATTACACCAGTGGCATACAGGAGGAGGTTCAGAGACACTGTTAAACTAGCTGGAGATATCTACATTGAGTGGGCATGTAAGGTGCACCACACAGCAGCTCACTGGATGGCGGGGTGCCAAGCCGTATCTGGGGAAGAGGTGCTGCAGCTATTCCTGTTGGAACATTGCTTTGACAAGTTATCCGCAGGAATTAGAGAGTGGGTTCGGGACCGTAAACCCTCCACCCTGCATGAAGCTGCTCGCCTGGCAGATGAGTATATGGATGCCCGCAAACTAGATACTGCTACCACTAAGATCTCTGCCAGAGGGGAGTACAGACCCCCAGTCACCCCAGCAGCTACCAGTTACCAACCCCCGGCACACCGCTCTACCACACGGCCTCCAGCCACGAACTATCCTCAGACAGCCCGGTTCAACTCACGGGACTACTCACAACCTATTTGGTGCTTTGGATGTAAGCAACTAGGGCACAAAAGACCAGAGTGTCCCCTAAACACAGCGAACCAAGCACAGTCCTGGAGAAGACCCGCCGGCGGAAACCCACGTAATCCTCAGCCTGCGGCCCACTGCGTAGAGAAGGAACAATGCTGGGGCATCCTACATGAAGCAGACCCTGTGCAAGCTGCCCACCGGGATAACCAGCAACTGGTTAAAGTAAATGGGAAGGGGGTCAGTGGTCTACGGGATACTGGTGCTACCATGACCTTGCTCCAAAAGAACTTGGTGTCTGAGAACCAGCACACCAGAGACACTGTGGCTGTGAGGGTAGCAGGGGGCGCTGTGTTCCGCCTACCTGTTGCCCGGGTACATTTGGATTGGTGAGTGGGCGCTAGACCTGTGAATGTGGGGGTCATGAAGGACTTACCTGCTGATGTTCTCCTTGGAAATAACTTGGCACCCCTTGTTTCTGCCTACGCTCCCATGGGTCCCACTGATGTTAACCCTGTGACTACCCGTGCCCAGATTCATGCCGCAGAGACTGACCCACCTGCTGCTGAGACCCAGGACGCTGAGCTCAGTAAATATCTATCCGCCATTGATACGTTGAAGTCCCGTTACAATGCACTGATGAAGGAGAAGAGTCAAGTAGAGGATGAAATGGTCACGTTAAACAATCACGTAACAGTGCTAGCCGGAGAGAAGAGGAGCGCAGAGGAAAAAGCGTGTTTAGAATGGGAATCTCTGCTAGACAAGCTGCACCGACAGACTGCAGAAAACACCAGCTTCAGAGTGGAACATGAAACAATAAAGACAAACTTAGCGACACTGGAGGAGAAGCTGACACTGGCTCATAGTGAGGTGCAGCAACTGAAGGGCAACCTACGTCAGTATGAAGGGTTTGTGGATACCTATAAAGAGCAGGTACAAAAAACTTGTAAAGAAGCAGATGAGATTTTGAAGGACTGTTAGCCCTTGTCTGGGCACTGAAGAAGTTGAACCCTTATTTATACGGACAGGAATTCTCTCTCATAACGGGAATGCAGATGGATTGTCCTGGCAAACTGACATGCCTACCACCTCCTAGTCCGGTCATCCCCAAGTTGACCCGCCAAAGGGTCAAGCCGGGTCTGCTGGAGTGTCCCACCAGGAGGGAGCCGTGTGACAGACCCCTCTGTCAGTACTGGAAGGGTTAACTTTGTTCAGCTTTGAGGAACTATTTTCTAAAGACAGGTTTCCTGGCAGCAGCATTGTTTACTGTAATTAAGTTTAAGTGATAAGCATTCACATTGTTTAATCAACTCCAGAGAGCAGACTGCCAGGTGATAAGAAGGACTCCATTGTTTTCTTGTGTTTAAATTGTTTATTTGGTTAAGTAATGTAATTCTATTGTATCATGAAAAAGGGCGTCTTCCCTCTATCTAATGTACAATACTCTTCCAACCCCCATCTGGTCTCAGACCTGCATAAATACTGGGCATATAGCCCTCAATAAAACACATTCTGTTTTACTCTCTCAAGATGGAGCTTGGTCTCATGTTTGGGGGGAATTAACTGGGTTTGTGTGTTTCTGATCCTGTATTCAGGGCATATTTCATCTGGTATTAACCCTTGATAGCTTGATTATACCATAACAGAATCCCATTGTGTTAATTGAATGAAAGGCTATTTGTAAATAAGGTTGGTTTTAAAGGTAAACTTTTATGAGTTTTGTAAGAAGTATAGCATATCTTAATAGTGTTTTTAAACGTATATAATATTGTGTCATATTCTGGTATTACAAATATATTCCAATATGCTCATAGATATTAACTAATAAAAATAATTCAGATATTTATATTAATTTAATGGTTTCTAGTAGATGCATATTGATTGAGGGTTGATATTTTTAAAGAATAATTATTAAATGCATTGTATTAGAACCCTGCCATAGGCTGATATATTATTTGGAGAGCACTACTGAAGATTTTTATAAATATACTGACAGGTAACACCCCCAGATATCACCCGCCCACCAAGGCCACATCATACAATGCTAGATCACTGCACCCGAGGTTTATATCAGACTAAATTAACACCTTGAAGTCTGGTATAGAATTCAACCCTCCTGGTACAATGGTTCCAAGCCTGTAGAGCTTTGTTTAGGCTTGTTTGTGCACATTGTGGGTATGGAGTACACCAATATGTCACTTAATAAGATTAGTAGTACATTTTTTTTATTATATTGTTGAAAATGTTCACCCAGCAAAACCGTAAGTGGGGAGCCATTGCGCTTCCGGTTTGGGTTTGAATGGAATGCAAGGTTGCGTTCCAAGCACATCGTTTGGCGCTTTTTCTGTTTGAAGTGGGAGGTATGGGTAAGCAAATGCTCACATAAAGTTTTATTGTGTTAACTATTATTCACTGTTTGTTTGATCTGAAGAAAGGGAAGATCGTTCCCTGAAACGTCATCCATTAAAGCTGACTTTATTTTGTTTATCAAATCTTGAGAGTGCAGTATTTTTTGGAGAATGTATATATATATATATATATATATATATATATATATATGAGATGTATGCAAAAATGAAAAGAAAAGGCTGCACTGCTTTACTTTACTTTACCAGACTATGTGAATCAAGGAGTGTGGTAGATAAGCTTTGAAAATGTGGTGGGGGATAGTGGGAGTTAGTCAGTAGTAGATATTGTACCTATTATATGAATCAGAGTACTTGGTAGTCACTTATAGTAGTTATGGTACACATCTAATGTGGATTCTTAGAGAGCAGAACTAAACAACTAGGAGTACTAATTGTACAAAGAGATACACTTAGGATTATTTAGAAAAGAATACCACAAAAAAAGGATATTTTTTAACTCTGGATGATCACATAAATGTGCAATTACTCTATTTGTTTAAAATGTTCCATTACATTCATACTTTAATATTTTATTATAGCAACTAGGAACAAACATTCACACAGAAGCCCCAGCAGGAGAAGCTAGTTCTCTCCTGTCTGTCGCTTTTAATCTGCTTACCGAGTTAATAACAGAATCTTTATCTACCTATATAATTGCTGAATCCTGGTGCCTACTATTTACCTTAAAAATATAACTATTTAAAAGTAAAATAGCCCTCGGATTGTAAGGGCTTAGCTTATCCTTTATTACAAAACTGTGGGCATCAGGTTAAATACATATAGCACTACTTATTATATCCATCCTATTTATCTGGGTTTAAGTGTTTTTAACCCTTTCAGGCTACTTCTGTGTGAATGTTTGTTCCTAGTTGCTATAATAAAATATTAAAGTATGAATGTAATGGAACATTTTAAACAAATAGAGTAATTCCACATTTATGTGATCATCCGGAGTTAAAAAATATCCTTTTTTTGTGGTATTCTTTTCTAAATAATCCTAAGTGTATCTCTTTGTACAATTAGTACTCCTAGTGTGGTAGATAAGTCAGAAGATTTTTTTCACAGCTGTATCCCATGGAGTGGATAAGAACCAAACTTGAATCAAGGAGGAGTGCTGCTGTACAGGAATCTGAAGGTCTCTCGTCCACGGACATACACACCAGAGCTGCAACAGAGAAGAAGGTGACAGCGCACATCCGATTCAAGGTAGAGGTATTTTATTTCACAGTGACACACGCTAGTAATGAACTTACTAGAAAATAGAAATAAAACAGCAAAGTAAACACACTTCACCAAAGTAAACAAATGGCAACAGCAGAAACAGGAAGGCGTCCGTCTGGAAACAGTTTTCAAAAGTTCCCGGCAATGTGGATGATAGTTACGCCGTCAGGATACGTCATCAAACCATCTAACGCCTTTTTCTACGGATGCTCGGTACAGCCAAAAAGCCTCAACGCGTTTCGCCGGTGACACCCTGGCTTTTTCAAGAGTTGTATACTTTTTATAGATGTTATGTCCTGAAATGTTCAATATCATGTCATGTATCGATTCCACATTGTTGTTAGCCAAATATAGTACTGTGAGCATGAATTTGAAATGTAACTCTTAAAGGGACATGAAACCCTAAATGTATCTTTCATTAGTTATGTTGAACATACAATTTTAACCCGGTTTCCAATTCTCTTCTATTCTCAAATGTGCTTCAGTCCTTTAGTATAATGTGTTGAAGGAGCATCAATACACTACTAGTTTTTAAATGAACACATGGGTGAGGCAATGACAATCGGTAGATATATGCAGACACCAATCAGCAGATTGAAGCTATGTTCTTTACTGCTTCTGAGCTTTCCTAGATAAACCTTTCAGCAAAGGATAGCAAGATAATGGCATCTATTTATCAAGCCACCAACCGCAAATACGCTGGAATTCCGCAGCGTATTTGTGGCAAGCCTGATTCCCCTTAGTTATCAAACCCTACAGACCGGCAAAAGTAGAATTTTGTGACGTAACATACGATCCACCGGACTCAGTCCGACACAGATCGATGCTTACGTCATTACAGATGTTCTGAATGCAAATTTGTCACAATCTGACTACTTTTGCTAGTTATCAAAATTCTACCAGGTACGCTCAGCACTATTCCTGCCCAGCGTACTTGGTTTTAAATCCGCCGCCCTGGAGGTGGCGGATACCATAGGAATCAATGGGAGTCTGAAAGCAGAGAAAGCTCATGTTTGCTGCTGCCCAATATCCCATTGATTCCTATGGTAACGTTTAAACTTAACACCCTAACATGTACCCCGAGTCTATACACCCCTAATCTGCCCTCGACCTACACTGCCGCCACCTACATTATACTTATTAACCCCTAATCTGCCCCCCTACTCTTCCGCCACCTACATTATACTTATTAACCCCTAATCTGCCCCCCCGACACTGACGGCACCTACATTATACTTATTAACCCCTAATCTGCGCCCCTACACCGCCGCCACCTACATTATACTTATTAACCCCTAATCTGCCCCCCTACACCACCGCCACCTACCTACATTTATTAACCCCTAATCTGCCGCCCCCAACTTTGCCGCCACTATATTAAATTTATTAACCCCTAAACCTAAGTCTAACCCTAACCCTAACACCCCCTAACTTAAATATAATTTAAATAAATCTAAATAAATATTCCTATCATTAAATAAATTATTCCTATTTAAAACTAAATACTTACCTGTAAAATAAAAACTAAGATAGCTACAATATAACTAATAGTTACATTGTAGCTAGCTTAGGGTTTATTTTTATTTTACAGGCAAGTTTGTATTTATTTTAACTAAGTACAATAGTTATTAAATAGTTATTAACTATTTAATAACTTCCTAGTTAAAATAAATACAAATATACCTGTAAAATAAAACCTAACCTAAGTTACAATTACACCTAACACTACACTATAATTAAATAAATTCCCTAAACTAATTACAATACAATACAATTACAATTAAATACAATTAAATTAAATTATCTAAAGTACAAAAAAAACAAAACACTAAATTACAGAAAATAATAAACAAATTATAAGATTTTTAAACTAATTATACCTGATCTAATCCCCCTTACAAAATAAAAAAGCCCCCCAAAATAAAAAAAAGCCCAACCCTACACTAAATTACAAATAGCCCTTAAAAGGGCCTTTTGCGGGGCTTTGCCCCAAAGTAATCAGCTTTTTTACCTGTAAAAAAAATCACAAACCCCCCAACATTAAAACCCACCACCCACACAACCAACCCTACTCTAAAACCCACCCAATACCCCCTTAAAAAAAACTATCACTAATCCCTTGAAGATCACCCTACCATGAGAAGTCCTCAACGAAGCCAGCAGAAGTGGTCCTCCAGACGGGCAGAAGTGGTCCTCCAGACAGCAGAAGTCTTCATACAAACGGCATCTTCTATCTTCATCCATCCGGTGCGGAGTGGCTCCATCTTCAAGACATCCAACGCAGAGCATCCTCTTCATCCGACGTCTTCTTGAACAATGACAGTTCCTTTAAATGACGTCATCCAAGATGGCATCCCTTCAATTCTGATTGGCTGATAGAATTCTATCAGCCAATCGGAATTAAGGTAGGAAAAATCCTATTGGCTGATGGATTGCAGTTCAATCCTATTGGCTGATCCAATCAGCCAATAGGATTGAGCTGGCATTCTATTGGCTGATTGGATCAGCCAATAGGATTGAACTTCAATCCTATTGGCTTATTGCATCAGCCAATAGAATTTTTTCTACCTTAATTCCAATTGGCTGATCAGAATTGAAGGGACGCCATCTTAGATGACGTCATTTAAAGGAACCTTCATTCAGTGTTAGACGTTGGATGAAGAGGATGCTCCGTGTCGGATGTCTTAAAGATGGACCCGCTCCGTGCCGGATGGATGAAGATAAAAGATGCCGTCTGGAAGAAGACTTCTACCCATCTGGAGGACCACTTCGCCCGGCATGGATGAAGACTTCTCCCAGCTTCGTTGAGGACTTCGGCTCAGTTGGATGAAGACTTCTCCCGGTAAGGTGATCTTCAAGGGGTTAGTGTTAGTTTTTTTTAAGGGGGTATTCGGTGGGTATTAGAGTCGAGTTGGTTGTGTGGGTGGTAGGTTTCAATGTTGGGGGGGATTAGTAATTTTTTTTACAGGTGAAAGAGCTGATTACTTTGGGGCAATGCCCTGCAAAAGGTCCTTTTTACTGCAAAAGGCTTTTTTTTATTTTGGGGGGGCTTTTTTATTTTGTTAGGGGGATTAGAGTAGGTGTAATTAATTTAAAAATCTTGTAATTTGTTTATTTTTTCTGTAATTTAGGGGGGGGGGGGGTTTGTACTTTAGATAATTTTATGTAATTGTATTTAATTGTATTTAATTTAGGGAAATAATTTAATTATAGTGTAGTGTTAGGTGTAATTGTAACTTAGGTTAGGTTTTATTTTACAGGTCAATTTGTCTTTATTTTAGCTAGGTAGATTATTAAATAGTTAATAACTATTTAGTAACTATTATACCTAGTTAAAATAAATACAAAGTTGCCTGTAAAATAAAAATAAACCCTAAGCTAGCTGCAATGTAACTATTAGTTATATTGTAGCTAGCTTAGGGTTTATTTTATAGGTAAGTATTTAGTTTTAAATAGGAATTATTTAGTTAATGATATGAATTTTATTTAGATTTATTTAAATTATATTTAAGTTAGGGGGGGTTAGGGTTATAATAGTACAAGGATTAAGAGTGCGCTCAGAACGAGCTCTACCGGAATACTAATTCTATCGACAATTAAATAATATAATATATAAAAAAAAAAATTGAAATGGAGTCCAAAATTTCCAATATTAAATAAAAGTGTATTTTTTATTTATTTAGTATTTTACTTAAAACTTTATAAGCAGTAGATCATATACATAAACATAAATAAAAATAAATAAAATAGATTAAGGTGCACCTTATATCTCCTACACAATAGATACAATGTAATTTAAAACTTTGTTATGTAAACAGCAAGAATGTAGTGAATGAGGTATATTATAGCGTGTTTCTTAGTTTCTGTCACTTATTTTTTATCCAAACTTTGCAACGTTAATAGTTTTTGGTAATTCTGAAATAGTGTGAAACCCCAGGGTGTTAATTCGGTGCTTAGTTAAGCACGATATTATTGGGTTCCAGGGATTTTATATTTTTAAATTTTTAAAAGTCTCTTATGTGGATCAATATTGCCCATACAGGTAGTTAACTCACCAGAATCCGAAAGTTTCAGAAGTCTTTCTCTGACCCGGTTCCTATCTCTGTATTTGCCTCTTTAGTATAGAGTGTTCGGCGTCCTGTCAGCCGTTAGGTTGGATTCTGACGTGTCTCAAACACGTGCTAGGCTCATCCACCAATCACTGGGTCAGATTACCGGTGAGTAGTTTTTTGAAAACGGCAATATGTTCCGTATGTGGCGATCGGTCAGTGAATGTTCCAAGGGCAATAATCTCACTAAATGTAGGTCCCTTTGACACCTTTCTACACTTAGGAGTTTTGCCAAAAGTTCAAATATTATCCAGAAACGAGACTTTACAAGCTGTCAGTGTCACTCCTTTTTAGATACAATCCAATGCTTTACTTAGAAAATACCCACATTAAGCTGGCCAGCTTTCATCGGTCTGAGTCATCTACGCGTTTCAGCAGAAATGCTTTTTTCAAGATGAACCTGTGGGATTCCCAGCATGCCTTTATACCTGTCTCGTTCATGTTGCAAGTTGTTTATTGGATATTTGGGATTTTTGACACGCTTATTAGATGTTTGCCTCATTTATATTGCAAATTATTTATTGGATGTTTGGAATTTTGACACGCTTATACCTCCTTATAAACAAAGTATTCTCTGTGTAGTCTGAAAATTCATTGTATTAGAAAAACAATTTTAACATTCTCCATTTTCAACATAAATAATTAGAACTAGATAAAATAATACAATTTACTTGATATTTGATTAGGGTTAGATATGAATTAGAGGATTTACATATTTATTTACCCAAATCTAAAAACCATTTATAGTATCATTGCTAATAATAGAATTCTTTTGTAGATATATGAAAGAAACCTTATAAACATAAAATCCATATATACAAGAAATTTTCCATTTCCAATAAAAACACACATAAAATATATAAAATATATATATACAGCTAATTTATTATATCAATTTTATAAAAAATAAAAAATAAAATATAAAAAATAAAATAAAAAATAATATAAAATAAATAAATACATGATAGATTGATTTTAAATTTTCAAATTTTTAAAATTTGTTTAAAATTGTTTAGAATTTTTCTATAGTTTTAGATAAACAAGTCTATAATCTATTAAATATATATATATTAAATAAAAGGGTTAAGATCCAATTCTGCATTTAACCCTAGAGGTGTTAAGGTTTTAAATTTAAAGATTAATTCTGCTTCAGTTTTTAAAAGTTTTTTATTTAGATCCCCACCTCTCCAGTCTTTTGTGATTTTTCTCAGACCCCAATACTTTAGTCCTTTAGGGTTTTCGTTGTGGACTTCTTTAAAATGTTTGGAAAGTAGGTGGCCTTCCACTCCATTTTCAATATTAAGGGGATGTTCCCTAATTCTGTCCCTCAACATGCGTGAGGTCTCACCTAAATATTGCATTTTACACGGACATTCAATTAAATAGACTACATTCTTGTCACAGCACCTAATTAAGTCCTTAATTTTATATTCCTTCTGTGTCACTGTTGATTTTACGCTAGTCTTTTTACAGCTGAATTTGCAGGCTTTACATGATATACAGGGATAATAGCCTTCTAGTTTATTGCCTTTTAGGTCTATATCTATATTTTTTGTTTTTCTTGGGTTGAAAGTGCTAGGTGCTAGAATAGATTTCAGATTTTTAGCCTTTTTAAAAATGTTTCTTGGTCTATCCGTAAGGGACTCACCTAAAAATGGATCTCTTTGCAATAGATGCCAATGCTTGTTGAGAACACCTCTTAATTTATTATGATTAATATTAAAATCAGTTATAAATGGTATGTCTAATAGACCATCAGTGGGTTTTTTAAAACGTTTACCTCTTAGAAGCTCAATTTGCGTTTTTCCCTGGGCTTCAGTTTTAGCAGCTTTTATCAAATTTGGATTATAACCTCTCTTTTTGAATTTTTCTTCTAAGATCATAGATTGTTGAGTAAAGTCTTCTTGTTCACTACAATTTTTTCTGATTCTAAGAAATTGATTCTTAGGTATATTTTCAAGCCACTTTTTATAGTGGAAGCTATTATTGTGGATGAAATTATTTGAATCAACTTCTTTAAAGTGTGTTTTGGTAGTAATTTGATTATTAGAGATAACTATATCTATGTCTAGGAAATTTATCTTTGTTTTACTTTTTTCATAAGTTAAATCTATGCCAAATTTATTATTTTTAAAATCCTCTATAAAAATGTCTAAAAGTTCTTCGTCCCCTTTCCAAATAATTATAATATCATCTATGAAACGACGATAGAGCACCAAATTCGCCTCCCAGTTTGATCCATGGATCAATTTCTCTTCAATATAGCCCATGAATAAATTTGCATAACTGGGGGCGAACTTGGTGCCCATCGCCGTTCCTTTAATTTGTAGATAGTATTGATTATTGAAATTAAAATAATTGTTGTTTAATATAGATATACTATCAATTAAAAAATCGATTTGTTCTATTTGCATTTCCTCATATTTATGCAAGAAATATTCAACAGCCTGTATTCCCAAAGAATGCTGTATATTCGTGTACAATGAGCACACGTCACAAGTGACAAATATTAAATTATCAGTCCATTTTATATCTCTTAATAGTCTCAATAGTTCAGTGAATCCTTTAGAAAGGAGGGAAGTCTAATCACGTATTGTTGCAAATAGTTGTCTACAAATTCAGATAAATTGGAAGTGATGGACTGGATACCAGAAATTATTGGTCTAACGGGAGGGTTTGATAGGGACTTATGGATTTTGGGCAAATAATAGAAAATGGGGGTTATTGGGAAGTCTATTTTAAGGAAACCATATTCTTTGCCATTGATAAACCCTACATTATGAGCTTTATCTAGTAATTTTAACAATTCTTTGGTTTGTTGTGTAATAGGGTTAGTTTTTAATTTCTTATATGTTGTGTTATCATTTAACAGTCTATTGGCCTCTTTAATGTAATCTTCAGTGTTTAATACAACAATCCCTCCCCCCTTGTCCGCTTGTTTAATTATAATATTTGGATTGTTTTGTAGTTCTTTTAAAGTGTCATTCTCCTTTTTGGTAAGGTTATGTTTACTTTTTCCAATGTTCATTTCTTCAATATCTTTTTTAATTGCTTTTTCGAACATCTCAATATTTCTTCCTTTTTCAGTAGTAGGAAAAAAGTTTGATTTTGGTTTGAGACTAGTATGATGAAATCCTTTCTTATCATTAATTATTTCTCTTTCAACTGGATTTTTTATGAAGAATCTTTTTAAAGTTATATTGCAAATAAATCTATTCACATTGATTAAGGTATTAAATTTGTCTAGTCTGTTCGTCGGGGCCAATGTTAAGCCCTTCTGAAGTACCTTGTACTGATGTTCATTTAAATCAACACTGCTCAGATTAAAAATACCACATTTATCTATCTTTTCCTTTTTTGATTCTCTCTCTCCTCCTCTACCTCTGGCTCCTCTCTTTCTCTTTTTTTCAACTTTAATCTCTCTGTTTGTTTCCAATCCTCTCCTAAAAAAGAAGAAGTAGATGTACCCTGCTTGGGACTAGCTATATTAGTTCTGAAGTCCTGGTCCCTTAAAACTTCAAATCTATTGTAACTTCTCCAATCCTGTTCTTTGTGTCTCCAGTTATCTTCTCTAGCCCTCCAATTTTGTTTATCATAATGATTTGAGTAGTTATCATTATAATTATTAGTTCTATTTGTTCCACTCCTCTGATTAGAGGAATACATATAGTTTTGAGTATTATTTCCATTTGGCCGACTTTTCTGGTTATTTCTCTCTTTATTATATGTATAATTAGAAGGGGCATAATCCTGTTGGTTTCTTTAATAATACTGTCTATTGGGATTGAGTTCTCGTGGTTTATAATAATTAGAATTATCCCTATTTTCTTTATTAATTGCTTTATTTCTCTCCAAATTTTTCTTATTACCTTTTTTGGAGAATATTTGCCATTTTGGTTCTGTTACTTGTACTGGTTTTGTATTTTCAACCACTGTTTCTACTAATTGGTTTCCACTATTTATTTCATTAGTATTATAATCAGTTAAATCTCTATTCATTTTCCTTAATTTAATGTCCATAGTTTCTTTTTTAATGTTTTTTAGGTTGTTAATAATATTCGTTTGTCTAGTTTTATATTCAGTTTCTGAATTCCATGGTGCTAGATCATTACTCAGATGTTCTATTTTTTCCCCAAATTCTCTCAGGCTTATATTCCTTGATTTAACGATTATTTTTCACAGGTTTACAGATGCATTACTTAAAGTACGAACCATTCCTTTTGTAAATGGTCTTGTAGTTGAAATGTGCAATATTTTAGTAGTCTGAGACCTCTGGGTACTACATTTAAATTGATATACTTTTGAAGGAAACTTACTTCCAATTTTTGTTTCATTTCTTTTATTAATATATTCTCTAAATTATCACATAATTCAGTTAAGTTCCCTAGAGGGGCTTGATTCATTGGTTCAGTTTTATTTTCTAATTTTTCAATTTCAGAGAATAAATCAAGTCTGGCTTTAAACAGATCCATATTGTTATGACTAAACTAAAAGGGTGTAGGGAATTGATTTAAAATATATAAAACAGAAGGGGTACCCAATAGGTAGATATAGCAACTCTTTAAGTGTGATAATTCCCCAAAATCACACTAAAATTAAAATAGTACAAGGATTAAGAGTGCGCTCAGAACGAGCTCTACCGGAATACTAATTCTATCGACAATTAAATAATATAATATATAAAAAAAAAATTTTGAAATGGAGTCCAAAATTTCCAATATTAAATAAAAGTGTATTTTTTATTTATTTAGTATTTTACTTAAAACTTTATAAGCAGTAGATCATATACATAAACATAAATAAAAATAAATAAAATAGATTAAGGTGCACCTTATATCTGCTACACAATAGATACAATGTAATTTAAAACTTTGTTATGTAAACAGCAAGAATGTAGTGAATGAGGTATATTATAGCGTGTTTCTTAGTTTCTGTCACTTATTTTTTATCCAAACTTTGCAACGTTAATAGTTTTTGGTAATTCTGAAATAGTGTGACACCCCAGGGTGTTAATTCGGTGCTTAGTTAAGCACGATATTATTGGGTTCCAGGGATTTTATATTTTTAAATTTTTAAAAGTCTCTTATGTGGATCAATATTGCCCATACAGGTAGTTAACTCACCAGAATCCGAAAGTTTCAGAAGTCTTTCTCTGACCCGGTTCCTATCTCTGTATTTGCCTCTTTAGCATAGAGTGTTCGGCGTCCTGTCAGCCGATTCTGACGTGTCTCAAACACGTGCTAGGCTCATCCACCAATCACTGGGTCAGATTACCGGTGAGTAGTTTTTTGAAAACGGCAATATGTTCCGTATGTGGCGATCGGTCAGTGAATGTTCCAAGGGCAATAATCTCACTAAATGTAGGTCCCTTTGACACCTTTCTACACTTAGGAGTTTTGCCAAAAGTTCAAATATTATCCAGAAACGAGACTTTACAAGCTGTCAGTGTCACTCCTTTTTAGATACAATCCAATGCTTTACTTAGAAAATACCCACATTAAGCTGGCCAGCTTTCATCGGTCTGAGTCATCTATGCGTTTCAGCAGAAATGCTTTTTTCAAGATGAACCTGTGGGATTCCCAGCATGCCTTTATACCTGTCTCGTTCATGTTGCAAGTTGTTTATTGGATATTTGGGATTTTTGACACGCTTATTAGATGTTTGCCTCATTTATATTGCAAATTATTTATTGGATGTTTGGAATTTTGACACGCTTATACCTCCTTATAAACAAAGTATTCTCTGTGTAGTCTGAAAATTCATTGTATTAGAAAAACAATTTTAACATTCTCCATTTTCAACATAAATAATTAGAACTAGATAAAATAATACAATTTACTTGATATTTGATATTTTGATATGGGGTTAGGGTTATACTTAGGTTTAGGGGTTAATAAATTTAGAATAGTGGCAGCAAAGTTTTGGGCAGCAGATTAGGGGTTAATAAATATAATGTAGGTGTCGGCGATGTTGGGGGCAGCAGATTAGAGGTTAATGTAAGATTAAGGGTGTTTAGACTCGGGGTTCATGTTAGGGTTTTAGGTGTAAACATAAATTTTATTTACCCATAGGAGTTTAGGAGTTTTACGCTACTTTTTTGCAGCCGGCTCTCCCCGTTGATTCCTATGGGGAAATCGTGCACAAGCATGTTACACCAGCTCACCGCTGACTTAAGCAGCGCTGGTATTGGAGTGCGGTAATGAGCAAAATTTTGCTCAACACTCACTTCTTGTCTTTTAACGACGAGTTTCTGAAAACTCGTCATACAGCGTTGTAGGTGAGCGGTGAGGGAAAACTGCTCATTAGCACCGCACTGCCTCTAACGCAAAACTCGTAATCTAGGTGTAAGTTTGTTAAAGGAAGAATCATACAACAATATTACAAGTTTTGCATTATGGCTGGCTCACTAATTACTTGCAAGTTATTTTCACCGCTTACCTTTAATATCGCTGCTATTACAGGTTTTCCAAAAACTGGCTTGTGCGGGCGATATGGTTGCGTTGAGCTCCATACTGCACCCAAATACAAGCAGTGTTTTGATAAGCTCGTGCACTATTTTCCCATAGAAATCAATGGGGAGAGCCAGCTAAAAAAAAGTCTAACCTGCAACCACGGAGCGTAAAGCTCCATAACGCAGCCCCATTGATGTCTATGGGGAAAGAAAATGTATGTTTAAACCTAACACCCTAACATAAACCCTGAGTCTAAACAACCCTAATCTGCTGCCCTTGACATCGCCGACACCTACATTACAGTTATTTACCCCTAATATGCCGCCCCCAATGACGCCGCCACCTACCTACACTTATTAACCCCTAATCTGCCGCCCCTGACATCGTCAACACCTACATTACACTTATTAACCCCTAATCTGCCGCCCCCAACCTACACTTAATAACCCCTAATCTGCCGACCCCAATGTCGCCGCCACCTACCTACACTTAATAACCATTAATCTGCCGCCCCAATGTCGCCGCCACCTACCTACACTTAATAACCCCTAATCTGCTGCCCCCAATGTCCCCGCCACCTACCTACACTTATTAACCCCTAATCTGCCGCCCCTGACATCGCCAACACCTACATTACACTTATTAACCCCTAATCTGCCGCCCCAACCTACACTTAATAACCCCTAATCTGCCGACCCCAATGTCGCCGCCACCTACCTACACTTAATAACCCCTAATCTGCCGCCCCAATGTCGCCGCCACCTACCTACACTTAATAACCCCTAATATGCCGCCCCCAATGTCGCCGCCACCTACCTACACTTATTAACCCCTAATCTGCCACCCCTGACATCGCCAACACCTACATTACACTTATTAACCCCTAATCTGCCGCCCCCAACCTACACTTAATAACCCCTAATCTGCCGACCCCAATGTCGCCGCCACCTACCTACACTTAATAACCCCTAATCTACCGCCCCAATGTCGCCGCCACCTACCTACACTTAATAACCCCTAATCTGCCGCCCCCAATGTCGCCGCCACCTACCTACACTTAATAACCCCTAATCTGCCGACCCCAATGTCGCCACCACCTACCTACACTTAATAACCCCTAATCTGCCGCCCCCAATGTCGCCGCCACCTACCTACACTTAATAACCCCTAATCTGCCAACCCCAATGTCGCCGCCACCTACCTACACTTAATAACCCCTAATCTCCTGCCCCCAATGTCGTCGCCCCCAACCTACACTTATTAACCCCTAATCTGCCACCCCAATGTCGCCGCCACCTACCTACACTTAATAACCCCTAATCTGCCGCCCCAATGTCGCCGCCACCTATCTACACTTAATAACCCCTAATCTGCCGCCCCCAATGTCGCCGCCACCTACCTACACTTATTAACCCCTAATCTGCCGACCTCAATGTCGCCGCCCCCAACCTACACTTATTAACCCCTAATCTGCCGCCCCAATGTCGCCCCCCTACCTACACTTAATAACCCCTAATCTGCCGCCCCCAATGTCGCTGCCCCCAACCTACACTTATTAACCCCTAATCTGCCGCCCCAATGTCGCTGCCACCTACCTACACTTATTAACCCCTAATCTGCCGCCCCAAAGTCGCCGCCACCTACCTACACTTAATAACCACTAATCTGCCGCCCCAATGTCGCCGCCACCTACCTACACTTAATAACCCCTAATCTCCTGCCCCCAATGTCGCCGCCACCTACCTACACTTAATAACCACTAATCTGCCGCCCCAATGTCGCCGCCACCTACCTACACTTATTAACCCCTAATCTGCTGACCCCAATGTCGCCGCCCCCAACCTACACTTATTAACCCCTAATCTGCCGCCCCAATGTCGCCACCACCTACCTACACTTAATAACCCCTAATCTGCCGACCCCAATGTCGCCGCCCCCAACCTACACTTATTAACCCCTAATCTGCCGCCCCTGACATCGTCAACACCTACATTACACTTATTAACCCCTAATCTGCCGCCCCCAACCTACACTTAATAACCCCTAATCTGCCGACTCCAATGTCGCCGCCACCTACCTACACTTAATAACCATTAATCTGCCGCCCCAATGTCGCCGCCACCTACCTACACTTAATAACCCCTAATCTGCTGCCCCCAATGTCCCCGCCACCTACCTACACTTATTAACCCCTAATCTGCCGCCCCTGACATCGCCAACACCTACATTACACTTATTAACCCCTAATCTGCCGCCCCAACCTACACTTAATAACCCCTAATCTGCCGACCCCAATGTCGCCGCCACCTACCTACACTTAATAACCCCTAATCTGCCGCCCCAATGTCGCCGCCACCTACCTACACTTAATAACCCCTAATCTGCCGCCCCCAATGTCGCCGCCACCTACCTACACTTATTAACCCCTAATCTGCCACCCCTGACATCGCCAACACCTACATTACACTTATTAACCCCTAATCTGCCGCCCCCAACCTACACTTAATAACCCCTAATCTGCCGACCCCAATGTCGCCGCCACCTACCTACACTTAATAACCCCTAATCTACCGCCCCAATGTCGCCGCCACCTACCTACACTTAATAACCCCTAATCTGCCGCCCCCAATGTCGCCGCCACCTACCTACACTTAATAACCCCTAATCTGCCGACCCCAATGTCGCCACCACCTACCTACACTTAATAACCCCTAATCTGCCGCCCCCAATGTCGCCGCCACCTACCTACACTTAATAACCCCTAATCTGCCAACCCCAATGTCGCCGCCACCTACCTACACTTAATAACCCCTAATCTCCTGCCCCCAATGCCGTCGCCCCCAACCTACACTTATTAACCCCTAATCTGCCACCCCAATGTCGCCGCCACCTACCTACACTTAATAACCCCTAATCTGCCGCCCCAATGTCGCCGCCACCTACCTACACTTAATAACCCCTAATCTGCCGCCCCCAATGTCGCCGCCACCTACCTACACTTATTAACCCCTAATCTGCCGACCCCAATGTCGCCGCCCCCAACCTACACTTATTAACCCCTAATCTGCCGCCCCAATGTCGCCCCCCTACCTACACTTAATAACCCCTAATCTGCCGCCCCCAATGTCGCCGCCCCCAACCTACACTTATTAACCCCTAATCTGCCGCCCCAATGTCGCCGCCACCTACCTACACTTAATAACCCCTAATCTGCTGCCCCAAAGTCGCCGCCACCTACCTACACTTAATAACCACTAATCTGCCGCCCCCAATGTCGCCGCAACCTACATACACTTATTAACCCCTAATCTGCTGACCCCAATGTCGCCGCCCCCAACCTACACTTATTAACCCCTAATCTGCCGCCCCAATGTCACCACCACCTACCTACACTTAATAACCCCTAATCTGCCGACCCCAATGTCGCCGCCCCCAACCTACACTTATTAACCCCTAATCTGCCGCCCCCAATGTCGCCGCCCCAACCTACATTTATTAACCCCTAATCTGCCGCCCCAATGTTGCCGCCACCTACCTACACTTAATAACCCCTAATCTGCCGCCCCCAATGTCGCCGCCACCTACCTACACTTATTAACCCCTAATCTGCCGACCCCAATGTCGCCACCGCCACTATACTAAAGTTATTAACCCCTAAACCTCTGGTCTCCCACATCACTAACACTAAATAAATATATTAACCCCTAAACCTAACCCTAACACCCCTAACTTTAACATAATTAAAATAATTCTAAATAAAACATACTATTAATAACTAAATCATTCCTATTTACAACTAAATGCTTACCTGTAAAATAAACCCTTAGCTAGCTACAATATAACTAATAGTTACATTGTATCTAGCTTAGGTTTTAATTTTTATTTCACAGCTAAGTTTGTATTTATTTTAATATTTATTAATAACTATTTACTAGCTACCTAGTTAAAATAAATACAAACAGTGTAACTCAGGTTAGGTTTTATTTTACAGCTAACACCTAACATTACAATAAAATTAAATAACTTAAATTAAACATTTATCTAAATTACACAAAATAAAAAAAGAAATGATCAAAAATAAAAACGAATTACTCCTAATCTAATAGCCCTATCAAAATAAAAATTCCCCCCCAAAATTAAAAAACCCTATCCTAAACTAAACTACCAATAGCCCTTTAAAGGGCCATTTGCAGGGCATTGCCCCAAAGAAATCAGCTCTTTTACCTGTAAAAAAAATACAAACAACCCTCTACAGTAAAACCCACCACCCACACAACCAACCCCCCAAATAATATCCTATCTAAATAAACCTAAGCTCCCCATTGCCCTGAAAAGGGCATTTGGATGGGAATTGCCCTTAAAAGGGCATTTAGCTCTTTTACATTGCCCCAAACCCTAAGCTAAAAATAAAACCCACCCAATAAACCCTTAAAAAAAAAAACTAACACTGGGGGCGGAGCTAACCGCCGTATGAAGAGGTTGTGGATCCGTGCAGCTCTTATGATTTTAGAGACAAAACCAGTTTCTAAATAATACCCAGTGCAATAAAATCGCTGATTTAGAAGCCTGGTTGTCAAGAATTCTACAAACTCTGAACCCTACTGTCGCTGTGAATGCCGGGCTAGTACATTGAAAGAGTCACTATCTAACGTCTGCTGTTACACTACCTCCGGAGGGTCGGGGATCCGCTCCGGAGGACATCAGAAAACAACACGACTGCAGCGTTAAGAGGAGCTCAAGCAGTGGTGTATCACAGCAAGCACCGGTCAGACCCTGAGGCTATTTACACAGAGCCGTCATTGAACACCACGCACAGAGCTCAGAAGGCAAGTGACCCGCTCAGATCTTAAGTCGAAAGCCTAACGTTTGAAGGGACTCAGGTGAGACAGAGCAGAGGACCTAGAGTACACAGTATCCACGCTATAGGGGTAAAATAAAAATATAATCTCCCTGGGAACTGTTTTGGCGCAAAAGTCGCCATCTTAACACCTAATTGAGTAGGGCTGAACTGAGAGTGATACGGTGCAACTTTGCAGCCACACACGGTGGTAAAAATCTTTTATTTAGTCTAGGGTTGAGTAATTTACCACTTATTAAGAGTCTCATAAATAAACTCAGCTAAGTTTGTATTTATTTTAATATTTATTAATTAACACCTTTGATGTAATATCTACCATAACTGAGACCTGAGACAGCAGTTGTCACTAGGTCCCACACAGTTTGCTATACAAGACTCAAAACTACGCTCCATAATAGAGCTCTGTAGTATCTGTGAATCCTAAATAAAACAACTTGAGAATACATCTGGTCCTTTTCTAATTGGAACACTCATAACATTGGCAGATATTGATGTTTTGGAGAACAAAGATTTGAAGTAGTGAACTTTACTAAGCACACCCCCTTCCTTTCCTGCTGTACATAAGTGACAGTGGGTCATATCCAAGTACCTTTCTCTGACTTGGTCCAGTGCGGACACTTCCCCTGGGGGTTGTGCAGCTGTACGTCACATACTCTGGTAGTCCTTTCTTTGTCATCCTGATACCGCTATACCTGGAAAATAGACTCATAGCTTTGGCTAACTAAGACAGGGACAGACTTCACCTTTGTCATACCCAGGTGGGGATCAGCTAACCTCTCTCCTACCAGTGGGTCTTTTAATTTAGCATTGTTGTGCTTACCCTGCAAGCTCACTATTTTCTCACTTGAGGTAATAAAGCCCGTTATGCAGTGCTAAACATCCAGCAGATAGGGAGCTAGATGGTATATATCCCCCTGACCCTTCTATAATTGAGGACGATTTCCCCCTCTAAATATATTTGCAACAGCCTTCTCAAGTTTGGCCCTCTGATCCTGCCCAGATGGCCCACAATATAAGAAAGAAGCAGAAACATCAAGATCATCCTAAAAGGACCCTAAATGATCATTTTCATAGTAAATCTTTATCTGATCTGGAAGGGTCGAAAGAAGACTCTAGAGATGCTACTTCGTTAAATGGAGAGGCACCCAAACTTACTACCTTCATTAAAGAAAGACGTAACACCTCCCAATCTACTATCCTTGACTCCATTAAAGTATTAGCAGATAAGATGGACACCCATCATTCATCTCTCAGACAAGATCTTAGGCAATCAGTGAGCGAGCTAAAGAGGGATATTGCTTCATTGGGGGACTGCACAGAGACACTTGAATGCAAGCACGAGGATCTTACTGTGGACCACTCTAATCTTCTAGTATATTCACAAAATCTTGCTGAACAGATATCAGATCTAGAGGCCAAACTTGCTGATTTGGAAGATAGATCTCGGTGCAACAACCTCCGAATTAGAGGAGTGTCTGAAGAGGTCAGCTCAACTGACTTACATGGTTATTTGTCTGGACTCTTCAAGGTACTAATTGGATCCTATGAAGAACAGGAAGCTGTAATAGGCAGAGCACATAGAGCCCTCCACCCACGAAACTCCTCAACCAACATGCCAAGAGATATTATCGTCAGATTACATCATTACACATTTAAAGAGAAGATCTTGAGAGCGGCCTTCACCAACAAGAACCTGACTCCGCCGTATGATACAATACAAATATACCCAGACCTCTCCCCACACACTCTGGCAAAACGCAGAACTATCCAACAATTTACTCAAATCCTTCACCACCATAGTGTGAAATACAGATGGGGATTTCCAGTTAAGATCTTCTTTCAACATGGAGACCGCTCCTACGTAATAACCAAGCCAGATCAAGGGATGAAAATATTACAATCACTAGATCTCACCCAGCCAACTGATCAGATCCACAGGATTAAACTCACCCAAACACACTAAACTCCAAAGCACCTGAATGGCTGCCGCAACCCAGAAGACCCACGCCACAAGTTAAAAGTAAAGAAGTCCTGGATTCTAAGACTCCACTATAGCACAGCAGGCCTTTCCTTGACTTAAGCTCTCCTGCCTAGACCTGTTGAGAGAATACTTCTGAACCTGAGTACTGGCTCTTATTCTCTCCTGATAGCTTCACATGGAACGCACATGGACTTCACTTACTAATCAAGGGAACTTATTCTTTCTCTTCCCTTCACAGTGGACAGGTCACGAGGCCTATAGTTAGAATGAGCTCACAAACGGGTACTTATCTTACTCTTGCTTTAAATAGCGGCTCATTACTTTCTTATGGTCGATCGCAACAGACAGGTTTGATTTGGTGGGGTTTCCCCACCCACTGTTACATTATTTTGTTCTTGTTTACTTCCAATATATGTACTTGAAATGTTTGGTTTCTTCCTCTTATAGGAATTATTGTAATCCGCAGTGCACAGATTGGAGTTCCCAATATAAAAATACACATAACCACACTTTCATCTGCCTCTCTCTTTTTTTTTTTTTTCTCCTTTTTTTTTATTTATATACAAGATCACTAAGTGAAACCAGGGAAAAGACAAAAAGTATATCCCCTTCACCGCATGCCTACTATAGCCACTCTATCATGAACAGTATAATAACATGAAGAGTACTCCAGAGTTCAACTCGCTATTCACATTAACATGTACACGTACTCCTAGGACAGAATAACCTTTTCTTAAACATGAGCATGCTATAGTATCCTCTCTAATTCTTATTTAGAAGCAGCATAATATAGATTAGTAGGTAAACTTTGGGAAGTTTTTATAATATTTAGTTATCCTTACTTGAAAAATATACACTTTACAACATCTTAAATTCTACCTACTTTCAGGGCAGTAAATAGGGGATGATATTACAACAACATGAATATTCCTATAAGGCCTAACTATTCCTCGTAGACATTTTTTTTAGAATATGCTCATTACATCGTCTATACACTGAAACCATAGCAGTGATGATGGGTTCCCTGAGGAGCAAAACCGCTAGGATTTTCCGGTTCCTGCTGAGTTCACTGCTTTTGCTATCTTGCACATAATTTGCGCACCAGCTATTATTATCGTTATTGTATGTTTAAGTTCTGTTCCCTTTTTTTCTCTCTTTCTTTTCTTATTAAGAGATTAACCTTTTTTTGAGGCTTTGTAGATTGACATACCAGTTGGTTTTATCTGTGACTCTCAAACCTGTTATGGAGCCCTAGAATCTTTTATACCTTCTTCCTTACCTATCCCCTATTGTACCACAAGTCAGGGGAGATTCCCCATCGCTAAGCTCCCCTTATGTGTACCTCATATTATATTTCCCAGATACATAGACTGAACTAACCTTAGCGATCCACCACCCCCACTCTTATCTTACTCTTCTCTTTCCTCTGAATTTCCATCAACCTCCTCAAATTAGTAGAAATATTATTTTTATGCTCCGCCCCCTCCCCTCCCCCCTCTTCTATGTATACAATTAATGCACATATCGCATTTATTCCACGCATACTGGTCCCCCCTCCTACACTATTACCAAGCGGCTCTTGTCCGCTGAAACACCCCATAAAATCATCCTGTACCTGCAGCGCAGCTGAATTATACATTTCTCTAGACTCAGACTCTAGAATTTCTTATAGTTTGATTAATGAGTAAAGTAAGACTTCTCAGTATCTGGTAACCACTTCCATTGTTTCCCTTCTCCCATCCTCACACCCTAGTTATACCTCCGTCTCTTCCTTCTCCCCCCCTTTTTTTTTTTTCCTCTCTCCCCTTTCTCTCCTATCTAAAATGGTGATAGAGGGTCTCTGTTTCCTAACCCTAAACACCAAGGGTCTTAACTCCCCCACAAAGCACAGTCTATTAGCTAACTCCCTGAGAAAATCCAAAATTGATGTAGCATTTATACAGGAAACACATTGGACACTAGACAGAGGGGCCGCATAAACACAGAGAGGATATCCAATAGTCTTAGAAGCTTCGTTTCAGTCGAAATCTAGAGGAGTGGCTATATATTTTAGCAAAAATATCAGATATGAGCCTATCTATTTGGATATAGATCCCCAAGCGTGCTATATAATACATATATGTAAAATTAATACCCAGCTAGTTACCCTTGTAAATGTCTATGCACCTAATTCGAAACAAATCAAATTCCTGACAAAATTATTGAAATTAGTGTTCGCTGTGAAGGGAGAACTGATTCTAGGAGGGGACTGTTACGGTTACCCTTAGTCTCGCTGAGAGATGGACCGCTTAGTAGCCTGGATCCCTATTGCTAAAGAGGGGAGAAGCTGCTTTCCATAGTATTCTATATGAGTCTCGCAAATATAGAATAATCTCCCTTAGCTTCAGTACAGCTAGGATACCCTTCTGCCCACAAAAACGAGTCAACGCTGCGATTGAGGGTCAAACAAGAACTCAGGACTGGGATGCCCAGCCTGCTTTTTATTAAGGTTACATGCACACAGGGCACTCCCAGGGGGAGAGGGGGGGGAAGCACAAAATCCCCCATCACACATTTAGATAGAGAGCACTGTCCTTTGACAGGCCACAATAGGATTACAGTACTTAAGATAACAAGTTTACAAGTTCATCTTATCAATTAGCAGTCTGGCTCCAGAGGTGATTAGACAATGGGATTGGTTATCACTAAACTTAGAGCCGAGGCCAGCAAACATGTATTTAGGCAATAGTTTCTAAAAGCTGAAAAAAAAGTTAACTCTTTATGAAATGATACTTGTTACGGTTTTCTTGGAGCCCTTCTTAGGCGCTGGCTTGCTGGTTCAGGCATTGCTGCTGGGAAATAAGCTCTTCACAACAAAATAACTAATGCTTCTGTAACAGTGCTCCCTTTCTGTGGAACACTCTGGCAGACACGGTCTGACCCCTTTTCGGGGCAGACTAAGGCTGTCCAGACCGCTGGTTATGCGGGGCTGAGGTCGGTTTGTCTGGACAACCCGTCGGCGTTGCCATTCTGTTTCCCAGGTCTGTAAGTAATGGTGAAATTGAAGGGTTGCAACGATAAGCTCCAACGTAATAGCCTGCCGTTATCTCCAGAGACCCGGTTCAGCCACACCAATGGGTTATGGTCGGTGACCAGAGTGAACTCCTGACCATATAAATAGGGAGTCAATTTCTTTAATGCCCACACCAAAGCCAAACACTCCTTTTCGACCGCTGCATAGCTGACT
The DNA here is from genome assembly GCF_027579735.1 of Bombina bombina. Taxonomy (NCBI): domain Eukaryota; kingdom Metazoa; phylum Chordata; class Amphibia; order Anura; family Bombinatoridae; genus Bombina; species Bombina bombina. The sequence continues at coordinate 1,294,462,578 of NC_069501.1, forward strand.
TCGCCGGGCAGGAGCTTCCGGCTGATGTAGGCAACTGGATGCTCCCCTCCATCTTCGCCTACTTGGCTGAGGACTGCTCCCAGCCCGAACATGGAAGCATCTGTATGGACGATAAAACGTTTGTTAAGGGCTGGGGCCGCCAAGACAGGAGCGTTAATTAGAGCATTTTTGAGAGCCTGGAAAGCCGTTTCACAGTGGGGAGACCACAGGACCTGTCGAGGTAAGTTCTTCTTGGTCAAGTCAGTCAGGGGTTTGGCAAGTGTGCTGTAGTCTGGTACGAACCGTCTATAGTACCCTGCCGTGCCCAGGAAGGCTAGGACCTGAGTCTTAGTGATGGGGGTGGGCCAATTGGCGACAGCTTCTATTTTGGCCGGCTCTGGTCGCTGCTTTCCACACCCCACCCGGTGACCCAGGTACTGTACCTCGGCCATCCCAAAGTGGCATTTTTCTGGCTTCAGAGTCAGGCCAGCAGCCCGGATCTGATCCAGAACCATTCCCACATGAGCTAAGTGGTCCTCCCAGGACTCACTGTGGATCGCTATGTCGTCCAGGTAGGCGCAAGCAAAACTCTGGAAGCCATCCAGGAGCCTATCCACCAAGCGCTGGAATGTAGCTGGGGCATTCTTCATCCCAAACGGCATTACCCTAAACTGATATAAGCCGAATGGGGTGACGAATGCCGACTTGGGGATAGCCTCCGGGGCCAGGGGAATCTGCCAGTAACCTTTGCAGAGGTCAATAGTGGTCAGGTAATTTCCCCTGGCTATACGATCGAGTAGCTCGTCTACCCTGGGCATAGGGTAAGCGTCCGTCACAGTATTTTCATTGAGCCTCCGATAGTCTACGGAGAACCGAGTGGTCCCATCTTTCTTGGGCACCAAGACAACTGGGGAGGCCCAGGGACTATCGGAGGGCTCAATTACCCTGAGCTGGAGCATCTCATCGATCTCCTTCTTCATTCCTGTCCTAACTGCTTCGGGGATTCGGTACGGAGCCTGGCGCAAGGGAGCTTGTCCCGGAGTATCTACCTGGTGGGTGGTTAAAGTAGTGTACCCTGGCTTCGGGGAGAAGGTGAGGTGTTTGGACTGGAGGAGTTGGTTGAGCTGCTCCCTTTCAGTGGGGCTAAGTCGGTCCCCTATCTGAACCTGTGCCACTATACCTGTGGGGAGACTCTTTTCTAATAGGTCTGGAATGGGTAAACTGTCGGGGTCTTCCTGAGGGGAACAACATACGGCCGTCACGTTCTCTGGTCGCTCAAAATATTCCTTGAGCATGTTTACATGGAATGTCTTTCTAAGATTGTTGTCATGGCAGCTAGCTATCACATAAGTGGTGTCTCCCCTTTTCTCTACGATCTGGTAGGGACCCTGCCAGGACGCCTGCAATTTGTCTGTCTTCACCGGCTTAAGTACTAACACCTTTTGTCCTATGGTGAAGATTCTCTTTCGGGCCCCCCCGATCGTACCATACTTTCTGTCTTCTCTGGGCCAACTGGAGATTAGCTCGCACGGATTTGGCTAATTGCTCCATTCGGTCCCTGAGTTCCAGCACGTATGGCACAATGGGGACACTGTCAGCCTCCATCTCTCCCTCCCAGTGCTCCCGGATCAGGTTTAGGGGTCCCCGTACCTTTCTTCCGTAGAGCAACTCGAAGGGAGAGAACCCTGTCGTTTCCTGGGGCACCTCCCGATAAGCAAATAGGAGGTGCGGCAGGAAGCGTTCCCAGTCTCGGTATTCCTGAGTGAACGTCTTGAGCATTTGCTTGAGGGTCCCATTGAACCTCTCACACAGCCCGTTCGTCTGGGGGTGGTATGGGGAGCTCAGGAGGGACTTAATTTTGCAAACCTGCCAGAGTTGTTGGGTCAATTCAGCCGTAAATTGGGTGCCTCGGTCGGTTAGGATTTCTTTTGGAAATCCTACCCGGGAGAACACCTGTACTAGTGCATTCGCTACCGTATCCGCTTGTATGTTGGATAGGGCGACAGCCTCTGGGTACCTGGTAGCGTAGTCCACTACGGTAAGAATGTAGCGCTTACCGGAGGGACTAGGGGTAGCCAGTGGTCCCACTAGGTCAATAGCAACCCGGCTGAAGGGTTCCTCTACAATGGGCATATTTACTAGATGGGCTTTAGGGTGATCGCCTCGCCTTCCTACTCGTTGACACACATCGCAGGTGTTACAGTAAGTTCTAACGTCAGCGTGCACCCCTGGCCAAAAGAACGTGTGAGTAATGCGATGTAGGGTACGGGTTACGGCTAGGTGGCCTGCTAAGGGGATGTCGTGGCCTATTTTGAGGATTTCTTGACGGTATTTGTGGGGCACTACCAGCTGTCGCCTACGCTGTCCCCTTTTCTCTGTCCAGCGGTATAGTTTCCCTTTTTCCCATAAGAATGTTTCATTATCTGCCCCGCCCCCTCTGGTCTCTGCTCGTTCCCGGTACTTTTGTAAGGTCGGGTCAGTCTTAGACTCTGCCTCAAAAGCATCTGGGGTGTCCCAGGGTATGGGGCCTAACCTGTCAGGCAAGGTCGGGGTAGGTCTTACCTGTGTCTCCCGCACTGGTGAGAGCTCTCGCTCCGTCCGGGCTTGGGCCCGTGTAGTCACTGGGTCCGCCTCGTTGTTGCATACTGGGGCATAGGCAGAAGTCATGGGGCCCAAATCGTTGCCCAGTAGTACTTCGGCAGGTAAATTATCCATTAGGCCCACGTTCACAGCCCCCTTTCCCGCTCCCCAATCAAGATGCACTTTAGCTGTTGGAATTTTGTACACATCCCCCCCCGCCACTCTAACGGCCACAGTCTGTCCGGATCGCTTGTGCTCTGGCACCAAATGACTCTGTACCAGCGTGATAGTAGCCCCTGTGTCTCGCAATCCCTCGGTAGATCGCCCCTCGAGCCATACCCTCTGCCGATGGTGCTGGCGGTTATCTGAGGCAGCATATACAGGGTCTGCCTCGTGAAGCGGCCCCACATATCCCTCCATAGGGGCCTCTTGGTTAACACAGAGGGCCCGGGCCGGACGATAGGACCCAGAGGGGTAATTGTAATTCCTGAGTGTCTGGTGCGTATTAAGGGGGCAGCTAGCAATGAAATGCCCTGGTTGCTTGCATCGGTGGCAAGTCGGTCTGGGACGCTCAGAGCTGTTATTGGGTGGTCCTGAGTGTCGGACGGGCCCTGTGGGCACCGGGGCTCGGAATTCAGCACGAGGGGGTGCACGGTAAACCTCTCTGGGTTCGACCCGTGCTGGAGCTCGGTAGTTCATGGGTTCGTGAAGACGGGAGTCATAATGTTCATCGGCCAATTTGGCTGCTTCTTCTAAGGTAGAAGGCCGCCTGTCTCGCAGCCATTCCTTCCCTTGCTTTTCCATGCCATTATAAAAATGTTCTAAGAGAAACAATTGTAAAATTTCCACCCCAGTCACCGCTTTACTTCCGCTCAGCCAGTGATTTGCCGCTCTCCGCATTCGGTGCGCCCATTCCATATGGGTATCGTTAGGCTTCTTTTCCGTGCCCCGAAACTGTCGGCGATACGTTTCCGGAGTTACAGCGTACCGTCGCAACAGTGTCTCCTTAACTAGCTCATACTGTGTCACTTCCTCAGCACCCAGAGTACGAAAGGCTTCCAGGGCTCGCCCGGATAGTTTCCCAGACAATATCGTGGGCCACTCTCTGTTGGGAATCTGGTGCAGGGCACATTGCCTTTCGAAGTCCGCCAAATATTCATCAATCCCTGTCTCGCTCTCTAGGAAGGGTCGAAATGCTGCATAGGGTATCTTGGGCCTCCCAGCATTTTCGACAGGGATGATTACCTGCGGGGCTTCAGCATTGCGGTGTGCATTCGCTAGGTTAAGTTCGTGGGCTCGAGTCTCTCGTATATCCTTGTCCGCCTCCGCCATCAACTGCTGTACCAATTCCATGGAGGGGTTCGGCCCGTATAATGAGAGCCTTTCCCAAACAATCCTGTTTTTTTCGTCACTAATCGTGGTCGGTGTTTCCGCCATTGTGAAGCTCTGATCCAGTTCGGTCAATTCTGCGATCAGCTCTCTCCTCGGCCGGTTGCTGGCGTACCCCCCTCTGCTTTCAAGTAAATCCTTTAGGGTTGTACACTTCAATTTTTCGTAATCCGTTCTGTACCTCTCCTAGGAAATCCAGGAAAATCCCGCCGCTGCCGCCAAATGTTACGGTTACCCTTAGTCTCGCTGAGAGATGGACCGCTTAGTAGCCTGGATCCCTATTGCTAAAGAGGGGAGAAGCTGCTTTCCATAGTATTCTATATGAGTCTCGCAAATATAGAATAATCTCCCTTAGCTGCAGTACAGCTAGGATACCCTTCTGCCCACAAAAACGAGTCAACACTGCGATTGAGGGTCAAACAAGAACTCAGGACTGGGATGCAAAGCCTGCTTTTTATTAAGGTTACATGCACACAGGGCACTCCCAGGGGGAGAGGGGGGGGAAGCACAAAATCCCCCATCACACATTTAGATAGAGAGCACTGTCCTTTGACAGGCCACAATAGGATTACAGTACTTAAGATAACAAGTTTACAAGTTCATCTTATCAATTAGCAGTCTGGCTCCAGAGGTGATTAGACAATGGGATTGGTTATCACTAAACTTAGAGCCGAGGCCAGCAAACATGTATTTAGGCAATAGTTTCTAAAAGCTGAAAAAAAAGTTAACTCTTTATGAAATGATACTTGTTACGGTTTTCTTGGAGCCCTTCTTAGGCGCTGGCTTGCTGGTTCAGGCATTGCTGCTGGGAAATAAGCTCTTCACAACAAAATAACTAATGCTTCTGTAACAGGGACTTTAATCTAATATGGGATCCAGCCCTTGATAGGATAGGACCTAAGATATCCACCTCAGAGAGAGCAACTCACCCTCTATCCAGGGCCTTTCAACAACTCATTGCCCAATATGATCTCTACAACTCCTGGAGGGCTACTCATCCACAAGATAGAGAATATACCTTCTACTCTTCTCCGCACAGATCATTTACCCGTATAGATCACTTTTTCACTAGTTCTAGGTTATTAGATAACATTTCTTTCACCCAACGTAGTTCCAGTTTCTTGGTTAGACCATGACGTGATAACATTATCGATAGGTCCAAACTTCACTCACCACCCTCCCCCTGCGTGGAGGCTCAAAGACTACCTCCTCACAGACCCCATTATCAAAATAGACATACAGGAAAAGATAATAGAGTTTTTAGCCATCAATGACACACCTCAGACCTCAGTAGGGGTATTGTGGGCCACTCTCAAGGCCTACCTCAGGGGTCACTATATCGCAATTAACACAGACAAACGCAACAGGCAAGCTGCTCCCTTGGCTGTACTTGTAGTGCGGCTTAGAACACTCCGACAGACCCTAGAGACATCGTACTCTGATTCTGTAGTACAGGAAATAGCTGTGGTCACCAAACAGATTATGGAATTTGAATTTCAAAAAACTAAGGAAATTCTAGAGAAATTCCAAAAAATATATTATCATTATAGCAACAAAGCCTCAGCGTTTCTTGCAGCTAAGCTCAGACATCGCACAGCACAGACCAAAATATTAACAATTAGGGATGTGGCAAACAAAGCAGTTTTCTCCCCTAAAGATATAGGTAAAACCTTCAGAGCTTACTATCACACCTTATACAATTTACGAGAAGATCCAGACAACGCCCCTCCTACCTCAGATAGCATAAAAACTTTTTTAAGCGCTCTTCAACTCCCACTCCTACCAACAGAAGACGCTACTATGCTGACTGCCACAATTACACTAGAGGAAGTCCTAAAAGCCATTCAAAATCTGAAATTGGGGAAATCCCCGGGCCCCGATGGGTACATGGCTCACTTCTACAAATTGTTTCAACCATTAGTAGCCCCAATACTCTGTAGATTTTTTAACGAAACTATAAATAGAGGTTCCTTTGACCAAGAGTATTTAGAAGCATCCATAACTACAATATTGAAACCTGGAAAACCACCTGATCAATGTAGTAGTTACCGGCCCATATCCCTACTTAATCTGGACACTAAATTATATACTAAAATACTTGCAGATCGCCTATCAAGAGTCATTAATCTGTTAATTCACCCAGATCAGGTTGGTTTCATACCTCATAGAGAAGGCCCAGATGCTACTAGGAGAATACTTGATGTTCTATCGATTATAGAGAAGAGGAAAGTCCCATTTCTTGCCCTGTCCTTAGACGCCGAGAAGGCCTTTGACAGGGTAGGATGGGAATACCTATGGCAAACAATGAGAGCCTTTAATATCCCAGATGCCTTTATACATGCTATTCAAGCTATTTATGTGTCCCCAACAGCTAGAGTGAAAGGAGTAGGATTTAACTCAGAATCTTTTCAAATCACCAATGGCACTAGACAAGGCTGCCCGCTCTCGCCCCTTCTCTTTGCCCTAACAATAGAACCCTTAGCGCAAGCGATCAGGCTTCACCCCTACATCACTGGAGTACAATTCACGACATCATCACACATCATATCGATGTATGCAGATGATATAACTCTATTCCTCACTTTACCAACTACCTCCCTTCCAGCAGTATTTAAGTTTATTAAAGAGTTTGGTCATTTATCTTATTACAAATTGAATATCAATAAAACAGCAACCCTACACTTAAACATCCCCCTCCAGAACTCTTACTCCTACAGAAAACATATTGCTTTCAATGGAATCCCCACCCCATCAAAATCCTAGGTACTTACTTAAGCCCTGACCCGGAAATCACAATAGCTAAAAATTATGTGGAGAGACTTACAGAGTTTTGGAATCTTCTACTTACCTGGGGATTTAAAGAAATCTCATGGACAGGGAGGATAGCAGCTATAAAAAAATGTCTTTCATACCTATGCTCACTTACCTGTTCTGAAGCATTCCATATAATATTCCTAGACCTATATTGAACAAATTACAGAGTCTCATAACAAACTATATATGGAAAGGCAACAGACCACGCACATCTAAAGCTATACTACAGAGACCAAGCTCACATGGGGGGTCTAGCACTACCTAATTTCATCATATATTACACGGCGGCCAGGCTGTCACATATACTCAGCTGGTCATGCATAACTAACTCCCCTCGGTGGATTGATATAGAATTGACTGCTTTGCCGACCGTACTCTCTTTATCTGACTTACCTTGGATTCCGGCACACTACAGAGGACGGTTAGTCGACTTACCACCAATAATACTAGACGCTTTAAAATTTTGTGATTCCATTAGACATAATACTGACATTGCTCCTCACCCTTCTCCTGCTCTTACTCTAAGTGGAGCTATCTACTGCCTCCCAGACTCTCATTTGAAGAGCTGGCGTAACCTCCCACCCTCTTTGGTTACACACTTTTATGACCACGGTAATCTGATCTCACATCAGCAGTTTTGCGTGAAATTCGCTATCCCTGTCTCTCTCCACTTTGAAGCCTTTCGTCTTAGCTCTTGGTTGGAATCTTGGGGGTAACCAAAACAGGGTCTCAGGGCCTTGACCATTTGGGAAACAAAGTGGCTTCAGGGAGACAATATCACCCATGCCTTATCTTTTCATTATAATCTTATACTTAAGCATATCACCCTTCATAAAATCTCCCAACACAAAGCCTGGGAAAAAGAGATAGGTTTCACAACTGATACTGATACTTGGCATTCGCAAATACTTATAACTAAAAAACTTCTACACTGCGCAACTCTATGGGAGTTACATTACAAAGTAATAGTACAATGGCACTTGGTGCCTTCCATCCTACATAGGATTTACGGTTCCCATTCACCCATATGCTGGCGAAACTCTGGACAGATAGGGACCTCTCTCCACATCTGGTGGCCCTGTCCCAAGATACACCCTCTTTGGAGATGGCTTTCCCAAACCAGACAATGGAAAAAGTGAAAACCCTCCCACTATATCACAGGTCTTGCCTATCCTACACCATATTAAACAGATGGAACTATACTCCTATAGATCTCTGGACAAAACTACTTTTTATTATGAAGTCTGGGGCCCCTGGATAGAGATCTTCTCAGAATAGAATGAAACTACCTATTCTCTCTTTTCCCACTCCCTAATTTTTTTTTCTCTTCCTCTCCCCTCCTCTTTTTCTTTCCTTGTCCCCACCCTCCCCCCGACCTTAGCATACCCCTCTCCTCCTCCCTCCCTGTGTTACCAGTTATAGAAACACCTATACACTAGAAGTCTGAAGTATTGATAGTTGATTTTTATAGATAATTCATCTTCCACTGCCTGACCTTCTTGTTTTTCAAACTATCTCCCTCTCGAGTCAGCTGCACATGATATTTACTGCTCTTAATTTGAATGGATATCAAAATAATTGAGATATTGGGTCACAACTTGCAGGCCAACTAAGAATGTGATTTTCATTACTTATTATGTCCTAATACCCTGTTGGTTATTTCTTGTCTTGATAACTCTGTGTTGTTTATTTGAACCGATTTCTCAATAAAAAACATTGTTTAAAAAAACTAAAAAAAAAACTGAAGACGAGAAATCCAACCTCATCCAGGTGGCAGAAGTCTTCATCCAAGCGGGAAGAAGTCCTCCTCGAAGCCGGCAGAAGTCTTCATCCAGACGGCATCTTCTATCTTCATCCAGACGGCATCTTCTATCTTCATCCATCCGAAGCGGAGCATCCTCTTCTTTAGATGGCTATTGAAGAAAGAAGTTTCCCTTTAAGGAGGATGCTCCGCGCCGGTTGTCTTGAAGATGGACCCGGTCTGTGCCAGATGGATGAAGATAGAAGATGCCGTCTGGATGAAGACTTCAGCCCACTTGGAGGAAGACTTCTGCTGCCTGGATGAGGATGGATGGTTTATTGGGTGGGTTTTATTTTTAGCTTAGTGTTTTGGGCAATGTAAAAGAGCAAAATGCCCTTTTAAGGGCAATGCTCATCCAAATGCCTCTTTCAGGGCAATGGGGAGCTTAGGTTTTAGGATTTTATTTGGGGGGTTGGTTGTGTGGGTGGTGGGTTTTACTGTTGGGGGGTTGTTTGTATTTTTTTTTACAGGTAAAAGAGCTGATTTCTTTGTGGCAATGCCCCACAAAAGGCCCTTTTAAGGGCTATTGGCAGTTAGGGTTTTTTTATTTTTTTTTGGGGGGGGGGTATTTTGATAGGGCTATTAGATTAGGAGTAATTCGTTTTAATTTTTGATAAAAAAAATGATTTTGTGTAATTTAGTATTTATTATTTTTTTGTACTTTAGATAATTGTATTTTGTTATTTTAATTTATTTAATTTTATTGTAACGTTAGGTGTTAGTGTAACTCAGGTTAGGTTTTATTTCACAGCTAAATTTGTATTTATCTTAACTAGGTAGCTAGTAAATAGTTAATAACTATTTACTAACTAGTCTACCTAGTTAAAATAAATATAAATTTGGGGGGCGGAGCCTGGCTGATCAGGAAGATGGCCGTGTAAAGTGAGAGCTCCCAAGCCCTGATCCCTTAAAACCCTAATTAAACGCATGCAGTACCTGTTTTATGAGCAATACCATATCCCCCTCAGTGACCAGACCCCCGGAGTTCCCTTTGCAATACCCGGGAATAACAACATCGCCACACCGGACTGACGCAGCGACCGCGGCCTTCATCGTCACGGAGCGCACTACCGAGCGCACATAGAGGCAGCTGCGACACAAACACTCATACCGGTCTGAAGGGGCCGAGTGCAGGAAACTAATCTTGAAGAGATCCCATCACCCTGGGAGTGAATATTAACAGGGCGCACAGAAGGTGAGAAATCCCGCCCGGCGGACTCAGCAGCAGCACATAGGGACACGACAAAAGGTGCGGGGGTAGATTAGGCACCATAAACATAGGCCGGAGTGCTCTAGAAGTCCCCGCTAGAGTGTACACTACGAGTAGTAAGCGACACAGGCAACCCATTAGAGGATAAGCCCTGCACAGCAGCAACAAGTTACAAGGTGGCAATAAAAACACAGTGTTGGCTGATAAACTCCCTAGATGAGAGAGGGGAAAACAAAGGCAACAAACTTAAGGAAAGGGAACAGTCAACAGAAAACAAAACAAAAACACACTGTGACACTTTAATGAGGAACAGCAGCAGCCAGAACTTCAGGCAGCCGCTTAGACAAAGAAGCAGCACAGACCCCAAAAAAAGTAAAAAACGGTGACAACAACTTCAGAGGGCACTTTGCTTAAGAGAACAAGCCAAGGGGAGCAGGCCTAGCCCTAGGGAACCTATTGAAAATCTATTGCACGACTGGAAGTATATACAACACAATCTACATAAGCACAAGGGCATTGTTATTAAACCACTGCACATCACATGCAGGAGTGTGCTAACAATATGCCAGGCCGCAGACCAAACAGAACAGATAATACTCCACGCTCTAAAACTTTACAACAATATCTGAGGCCTGTAGAACCCACATCAGACACCCAACCTGAAATAGTGGGAATGGACCAGCAAAGAGATATATCGACTGACACAAGTAGCATTGACCTGCCTGCAGCGGGGCTCACGAAAGAGGACTTGTTACCACTTTGTACAAAGCAAGATCTTAAAGAGATGCTAACAGAGGTTAGAAGCTGGTATGGTGAACTGAAAAAAGATGTCACTCGTATAACACAGAGGGTCACAACACTAGAAGAAGGCCATAATATAATGGACACTGACATGCAGCACATATCGCAGCTGGTGTATGCACAAGATGACACCATCCAACATCTACTTGAAAAAGTGGAGGATTTGGATAACCGAGGGAGGAGAAACAATATGAGAATACGTGGAATTCCAGAATCTATACTCCCGACTGCCCTAGAAGGCTGTATACAGGCCTTGTTCAGAACGATCAAAGGAGACAACAATGCACCAGACATCCAGATAGAAAGGGCGCACAGAGCACTTAGAGCAAAACCACCCCCCAAAGCCCCTCCAAGGGATGTGATTATAAAAACGCTTCACTATAAGGACAAAGAAGAAATTATGAAACATGCCAGAGCAAAACAAGAGATTACCCACGCGGGTAATCGGATACAAGTTTTTCAAGATCTCAGCCCTGCCACGCTCCAGAAACGGAGGGAACTACAGTACATTACCAAAGTCCTGCAGGAACAGAGAATTATCTACAGATGGGGCTTTCCAGTTTGTATCATCGCTACAAGGGGTAGTAACACTGCTGTATTCAAGTCTGTAGAAGACCTACCACACTTTTGTGAAACACTGCAAATAAAAATACAACCCCCAGAGATGGCCCATCATGCAGGAAACAGCCGTCATCCCGCAGAACAGAGGATACCTCCATTATCGTCCAGAAACTCAGACAAACATGGGAGAAATCCTGATGTGAACAAACAGCTACAGGAGGAAACTATACAGGGGCTGCTCACTGATGAGTAACACCAAAAGGGGACATTTGACACGAACTATGGACTCCAGGTCGTATGCTAGATAAGCCTCTTTATATTTCTTTAACAGGGTTTGGGGACAGGGATACTGCCCTCATTATATTGTTATAATATTGTTTATATTGTTATATTGTTTAGAGACGTGATATTGCACAGTTTGATCGTTAATTTATTTTTTGCATTTTCTTACATAGCTTGCAACTAGGATTGCACTAATTTCTGCCATTAACTGTTAAGTATTAGAGCTTAGCGTCAAGACACTGTGATTTACTGTTTCTGCTGCATATGTTTGATCTTTCTCCCTCCCAGTCAGACATATACCCACACTCAAGAGACCACAGAGACACGCAGATTACCAGTGAATACGGTAGGCACATTGCATATTTCAGCACCTGAGAGTACATACAACTAAAGGCAACTTTACACAGTTACCGCTAATCACTATGCCACGACAACCCAGAGATAATGGGGATAATACCCAGCCCAGATACATTACATTATTAACAATTAATGCAAAGGGACTCAATAGCCCGGAGAAACGCTCCATTGCCTTTAACAATATGTATAGAGAATCAGGGGATATCCTATTTATTCAGGAAACGCACTTTAAAAAAGGCAGGGAGCCAAAATTCTTGAGCAGCAAATATAACACTTCATACTTAGCCTCAGGGAACTCTAAGAAAGGCGGGGTAGGAATCTTCATAAGAAATAATATTCATTTCAACCCGACCAGAGTTATAAAAGACACCAATGGCCAATACTTAATAGTAATAGGGACTCTGTTCAGCACACCTGCCACATTGGTAAATATATATCTCCCCAATCAAGGTCAGCATCTAGTATTCAAGCAGGTAGCGAACCTAATACTAGAACACTCCAAAGGAATAATTTTGCTAGGGGGCGATTTTAACCCCTTAAGGACCAGCGACGTACCCTGTATGTCACTGGCCTTTTTTTGGAACTTGATTGTTTTAGAACGCGGTCTTGTCACCAGCTTTGAGACTGCTCTATTCCACAAAGCCTGCTGGAGGGAGGGCATTAATAGCATGTTCTTGCTAGACTTGTGCTATTATGTCCTGAAAAAACCCTTAACGACCAGTGACATACAGGGTACATTGTGGTCATTAAGGGGTTAATCTCCCATTAGACCCCACTCTAGACACCTCTTTGGGACACTCTAGCACCCACCAAAGGATAATCAAAGCAATCCACACCCAGATGCATCAGCTCAAACTACATGATGTCTGGCGAACAAGAAACCCACAAAAACGCGACTACACATTCTACTCCCACCCACACCACCTCTATACTAGAATAGACTATTTCCTTATCGATCAAATAGGCCTGACAAGGGTAGAGAACTCCACCATCTTGCCAATGACATGGTCAGACCATGCCCCAGTTGTATGCAAACTGCAATGGCCAGACCTCCCTATAAGGCCCTTTATGTGGCGACTAGATGAGAACATACTTAGTGACGCGCTTGTTAAATCAGAAATAGACGCCGCATTGGGGAATTACTTCAGGGAAAACCTGGCTGAAGACACCTCAGCTACTACGGTATGGGAGGCACACAAATGCGTGTTGAGGGGGGAATTTATTAGGCTCAAAGCGAAGGGAACAAGAAACAATAGACAGTTTGTTAACTCCACAACCTCCCAAATCAAATACTGGGAAACCCAACTCAAACATAGCCCCAACTCTCCTGAAATTTTAAAAAAACTGACCACAACCAGACAGGACTTAAACAAACACCTACTGAAGACATACCAAGAGCAGGCTACCAGACTACAACAGAAATACTTTGACATCAACGATAAAATTGGACCGGCACTAGCCAAGACACTCAAGAGGAAGCAATTAGACACACATGTATACTCCATGACGGATCGCACAGGGCAAACACACAGGGATAGCCCACAAATAGCAGAAACATTCAGACGCTACTATCAGGAATTATATAACATTCAGAATAACACTAGTCAGGGGGAAATGGAGGGATTTCTAGCAGATACACAGCTGAGTGCACTAGGAAGAGAAGACAGTGAGTACCTGGACTCTCCCATTACACACGATGAGATTAAGACCGCTATAAAAAACATGCCTAACGGTAAAAGCCCAGGACCTGACGGTCTTAGCACACGCTACTACAAGACCTATGTCCATCACCTGTTGGCTCCACTAACAGCTTTATTTAACTCAATATTAGAAGAGAAGGGATTTTCAGACACTATGCTAGCAGCACACATAACAGTAATCCAAAAAACAGGCAAAGGAACAGATAAACCGGAAAACTACAGACCCATATCTCTGCTGAATACTGACATCAAGATATTTGCAAAGATATTGGCCACCAGGATTAATAAATTTCTTCCAGGCCTGATTCACCCAGACCAAGTGGGGTTTGTACCTGGCCGAGAGGCCAGAGACAACACACTAAGAACACTTCAAATTATAGCGCATGTTAAAACACAAGAAACCCCTATGGTATTAGTTTCTACAGACGCTGAGAAAGCCTTTGATAGGGTACACTGGGGCTTTCTCAAACTAGTCTTACAAAAAATGAAATTCAGTGACACTCAAGAGGAAGCAATTAGACACACATGTATACTCCATGACGGATCGCACAGGGCAAACACACAGGGATAGCCCACAAATAGCAGAAACATTCAGACGCTACTATCAGGAATTATATAACATTCAGAATAACACTAGTCAGGGGGAAATGGAGGGATTTCTAGCAGATACACAGCTGAGTGCACTAGGAAGAGAAGACAGTGAGTACCTGGACTCTCCCATTACACACGATGAGATTAAGACCGCTATAAAAAACATGCCTAACGGTAAAAGCCCAGGACCTGACGGTCTTAGCACACGCTACTACAAGACCTATGTCCATCACCTGTTGGCTCCACTAACAGCTTTATTTAACTCAATATTAGAAGAGAAGGGATTTTCAGACACTATGCTAGCAGCACACATAACAGTAATCCAAAAAACAGGCAAAGGAACAGATAAACCGGAAAACTACAGACCCATATCTCTGCTGAATACTGACATCAAGATATTTGCAAAGATATTGGCCACCAGGATTAATAAATTTCTTCCAGGCCTGATTCACCCAGACCAAGTGGGGTTTGTACCTGGCCGAGAGGCCAGAGACAACACACTAAGAACACTTCAAATTATAGCGCATGTTAAAACACAAGAAACCCCTATGGTATTAGTTTCTACAGACGCTGAGAAAGCCTTTGATAGGGTACACTGGGGCTTTCTCAAACTAGTCTTACAAAAAATGAAATTCAGTGACACCTTCATAAAATTGATCTTTACTCTCTACACGAATCCCACGGCCCAAGTGAGGGTGAACGGCCTGCTATCAGACAGTTTTTCTATCAGGAATGGTACGAGACAAGGCTGTCCCCTTTCACCTATACTTTTTGCTATTACAATAGAAGCCCTAGCCCAAAAAATTCGGAATGACACCCAAATAGAGGGAATTCAGATTGCCTCAAACATGTATAAGATAGCTTTATATGCGGACGATGTCTTGCTCACTCTGACCAATGTTAACACCTCCATGAACAGAACACTTGAGATATTTTTGGGAAATTTAGCAAAGTTTCCAATTTCCAGTTAAACCTTTCCAAGTCTGAGATCCTTAACATTACATACGACGCAACGACACTTGACCAGTCCCTACAGGGCTGCCCACTCAATAAGCAAAAAACTAAGATGAAGTATTTAGGCATATTTTTATCCTCGGACCAGCAGGTGATGCATATGGCCAATTACAAAAAGTTAGAGACAGACATAGTGGCGGACTTATCGAATTGGAAAAATAAACCCATATCCTGGCTAGGAAGAGTAAACGTGATAAAAATGAACATTCTGCCTAGGCTTCTATATCTTATGCAAACTACACCAATCCCCCTCCCGCACAATTACCTATTCAAATTGCAAAACACAATAGAACATTATGTTTGGGGGACTATTAGGCCCAGGGTCAAGAAAACTACACTATATCTACCCAGAGACAGAGGAGGCCTAGGGCTTCCAAATATCATGATATATAAACAAGCCATCTCACTGAGGCAACTATTGGATTGGTGTGGGAATGATCCTAACAAACTATGGGTTCAGATAGACCGCTCTATACTGGGCGTGGGCAACGCAGGGGGAATGGCCTGGATATCAGAGAGAGACAGGCCAATGGCAACATCTAGGTACCCGCTGTTCGCTGACTTTTTCGCCACCTGGGACAGACTGTTAAACACCTCCACAAACGTTTCCACTCACATAAGTCCCTTGACACCCACATACCAGAATCCTGCAACACCTTGGAACCATAGAGAAACAAACCTCAGTCACACAATACCATACAAGGAACGAACACTTTCAGCACTCTTGGAAGGGAACAAACTGAAACCACTAAACACGATAATAGAAAATAACCCAGATGTTGGAATGAACTGGCTAGCGCACTCCCAACTCAGTCACTTTATATCGACTCACAAGCAGAAACACAACATCTTTAGACAGCTGACAACCTTTGAGACCCTGTGCATAAAGGCCAATGCCACAGAACATGCAATCTCGCTATTATATAAGCTCCTCCTTATAGAGGATGCTCAGACACTACCATCATACACTAAGGCATGGGAGAGAGAACTGCACACTGACATTGACACCTCAGAGTGGTTAGCCGCTTTCCAAACTACAAAGCAGGCCTCAATCTCAAGCAGGGTTCAAGAATCTGGATATAAGTTTTTGTCTAGATGGTACCTTACTCCCATCCGGTTAAACAAGATATACAAAACGGCTTCAGGGAAGTGCTGGAGAGGGTTTGGGGGAGAAGGCACTATAACGCATATATGGTGGGAGTGTCCAGGGCTGGATCAATTTTGGACAGGGGTCTTAGAACACATCAGGAAAGCAACAGGGAAGACGTTACAAAACAGTCCAAAAACACTACTTTTTCTGTCTCTCCCCACACTAGAAAGCTCTGCAAGCAAGGCGCTGAGGATGGTTATGTTAAACAGCGCAAAGTTGTTAATTCCAAGACACTGGAAATCTAAAACGATACCTACAATAGAGGAATGGAAGGGACAGGTTAGCTCACTACTGAATCTGGAAAGGTACCACCACCTAAAGAACGATACAATAGATACACATGAAATCATGTTAATGCAGTGGAGGGAAAGCACTACAGGTGAAGCAGAGTAGGATAGAGACACCTACAAATTTAAAACATAAGGTTCACTTTATATATCACCCTGATATGGAGAGGCTGGGGGAACACTGGAATCTGATAGGTATGCGTAGCAGCTTACCACATGAACAGCACAAATGTTACATATGTTAGGAATATAGAAAATAAGACGCAAAAAAGTAAGCTCACCTTCATAGAGATAGGCAGTTGCTGAATTAATGTTAATGTTGATTATTGTATTTGAGCACTGAAACTGGTTGTGCATTTGTCATTTTTATCTACACTGGATTATACTCAATAAAGCTTTTAAAAAAATAAAAAAAAAATATATAAATAAATAAATAAATAAATATAAATTTAGCTGTGAAATAAAAATAAAACCTAAGATAGATAGAATATAACTATTAATTTTATTGTAGCTAGCTTAGGTTTTATTTTATAGGTAAGTATTTCGTTTTCTAATAATAATAATAACTAGTATTTATATAGCGCCTTTCTCTCAGTGGGACTCAAAGCGCTTTTTCAGCGCTCGCTCTCGGAATTAACCAAATCGGCAGCTGAATAGTAATAGTTGTTATTATTACACAATTTAATGCTACTCATTAAATAGGAATTATTTAGCTATTAATAGTAGGTTTTATTTAGATTTAATTTAATTATATTTAAGTTAGGGGGTGTTAGTGTTAGGGTTAGGTTTAGGGGTTAATAGGTTTATTATAGCGGCAGAGGGGGGCGGACGGCAGATTAGGGGTTAATTATATTTAAATAGTGTTTTTGATGCTGGAGTGCGACGGTTTAGGGGTTAATCATTTTATTCTAGTGGCGACAATGTCGGGGAGCGGCGGAATAGGGGTTAATAAAAAAAATTAAGTGGCGGCGATGTCCGGAGTGGCAGTTTATTAATTATAAGAATATCTTTTCTTCGTAATCATTTTATTTTAGTGTTTGCAATGTGGGAGGGCCTTAGTTTAGGGGTTAATAGGTAGTTTATGGGTGTTAGTGTACTTTTTAACTGTTTAGTTATGAGTTTTATGCTACAGCTTTGTAACGTAAAACCCATAACTACTGACTTTAGATGGCAGTACGGATCTCGTCAGTATAGGGTGTACCGCTCACTTTTTGGCCTCCCAGGCAAAACTCGTAATACCGGCGCTATGGGAGTCCTATTGAAAAATGACTTTTTTTAAAGTGCGGTACTGTCGTTGCATGATGGCCAAAAAAGTGTGTGGTACAGCTATACCTGCAAGACTTGTAATAGCAGCGGTAGGGAAAAAGCAGTGTTATGAAGCATAGCGATGCTTTTTTACTCATAACGCAAAACTCGTAATCTAGCTGACAGTATTTTGTGTATCGATATCCAGAGATTTAATATAGTATTCCCAGTTTGTAAAGAAACCTTTTATGCTACTTTCATTTTCCATCTGTACTTTTGCTACAGATGAAAATAACTGATATGAAATAACATTCTTAAACTCCGTAAATCTGGACTCTTTATAGGTTTGCCAATATTTCATAATCACTTCTCTTCCAAGGAGAATAACTGTTTAAAAAAATAAAGCTAGATTTAGAGTTTTGTGGCCGAAGGGGTGCGTTAGCTACGCGTGTTTTTTTTCTAGCGCTGCTTCTAAACAACGCTGGTATTTAGAGTTCTCTGAAGGGCTGCATTAGGCTCCAAAAAGGGAGCGTAAAGGCATATTTTACGCCACTTCAACTCTCAATACCAGTGTTCCTTACGGTAGCGGCTAGCTGGAAAAACATGCTCGTGCACGATTACCCCATAGGAAACAATGGGGCAGTTTAGGCTTAAAAAAAACCTAACACCTGCAAAAAAGCAGCGTTCAGCTCCTAACGCAGCCCCATTGTTTCCTATGGGGAAAAACATTTTATGTCTACACCTAACACCCTAACATGAACCCCGGGTCTAAACACCCCTAACCTTAAATTTATTAACCCCTAATCTGCCACCCCCGCTATCGCTGACACCTGCATTACACAATTAACCCCTAATCTGCTGCTCCGGACACCGCCGCAACCTACATTATCCCTATGAACCCCTAATCTGCTGCCCCTAACATCGCTGACCCCTATATTATATTTATTAACCCCTAATCTGCCACCCCCAACGTCGCCGCTACCTTACCTACACTTATTAACCCCTAATCTGCCGACCGGACCTCGCCGCTACTCTAATAAAGTTATTAACCCCTAAACCGCCGCACTCCCGCCTCGCAAACCCTATAATAAATAGTATTAACCCCTAATCTGCCGACCGGAACTTGCCGCTACTCTAATAAATGTATTAACCCCTAAAACTAAGTCTAACCCTAACCCTAACACCCCCCTAAGTTAAATATATATATATTTTTTAAATTCTATTTTATTGAGGACAAGAGAAAGTGTACAAATACGGTTACATCTTTACATCAAAGACAGCATTATCATGAGTAAGTGAACACTTGTACAATTAGATATAGGTAGGTACAAAATAGAATAATGCCACACATCAATTTTTCAGGTCCCATTTCTTGAGTTTCAGTTACTCTCCTTCATTTTTTATTTAGTATTAACCTGCTTTAACTTTCCTTTTCTCAACCCTCCCCCTCTCAAAACTCAAATTTAACCTATCTACACTTAAACTCAACAACCATGTGATGTCAATTCTATCATCCTAGAATAAAGCTGCCGTAGTTTATACTTTGCGGTCTGGAGGAAGAGAGAAAAAAAAAAAAAAAAAAGGGGGGTCCATAAGGGTCTGGGGAGGAGTGTAAGCAGGTGAAAATAGGGGCAGGTGGACGGTTTCAACTCCCTAGATAGTGATACTCTCTCTCCCCTTCCCACCACCCCCCATGCGTCTGTTGTAGGAATCCCCACTCTCCTCTCAAAGAGGCTGTCAGCATGTATTCAGTGTGCGCAAAGGGGAGCAATAACTGTTTTTGTGAGTCCACAGTTAGGGTTTCAATATATTTCTGCCATTTAGTAATAAAGTGTCTAAGTCTTCTGTCGGTGTCCATCTTAGTGTCTAGTTGTTCAGTAAGCAATTGTTTGTGCAAGTTGTGTTTAAATGCATTAAAGGCAGGAGCAGCACTCCCAGTCCAGACCACAAGTATAACCTTTCTGGCGATTAAAATCATAGTAGTGAGTATCGAGACGTGTCTAGAGTCCTGTTCCTCCCATTCCAAGAAGCAAATTTGCTCCACTTCTATCTTGACCCTGATTTTGATGACATTTGTGATCCAGAAGGCTATCCTACCCCAGAACTGCCTAACTCGCGGGCAGGTGTAGAAGTAATGAAGAAAATCCGGGTCACTAATCTTGCACTTACTGCACTCATTTACCACCCTGTGTTTCCATTTAGCTAGTCTTCGTGGAATAATGTAATCCTTATGCAGCATTCTTATCTGGGATTCTCTCAGCGTCATAGACAGCGTTGCTATTTTAACATTCTCTATACTGCGTTGGATTAGTTCCGATAGATCTTCCCTCTCTAAGTGTCCTTTCCATTTATTTTCTAATAGGGTTAAGTGTTTAGATTCAACATGATTCAACAGTGTTTTGTATATCCCCGAGATAGAAAAGCTTCCAAGCTTGAAAGCGGACACTGACGCGCTAAATACGTGCGGCTCCCAGAATTGTGGGTCTTCCCTAATTAGCTGGCCAATGTAATGCCTCATCTGGAGATAGGCATAGAAGTGGGCCCGCGGCAGTCCATATTGAGTTTGTAGCTCCCCAAAAGACTTGACACATTTTCTAGAGATGTCTAAAGCATCTCCCACCGAACATAGACCCTTAGTTTCCCAGATGGTAAACGGGCAGGTATCAATCCCGGGGGGGAAACAGGTATTGTTTCGCAGCGGGGTTAGTCTGGGGGACACATGACGTCGGCCAGTGTGTCCAAGGGCTAGCCCCCATGCCCTCAGCACGTCTTTATAAAGAAAGCTATCCTTGACCTCCGCGGGGATGCTATTAAGCGGGGCATAGGGCAAGAATGAGGGATCAAATCCCCTCACAGCATTCCTCTCTAGTTCAAATGTGTAGAAGTGCTCTGTTTTTAGTTGCCAATCCAGCATGAGGCGGCTAAGTGTTGCCCAGTTATATAACTTCAGGTCAGGGAGACCCAGTCCACCAGAAGAGGGTCGTGCATACAATTTCATGAGAGCTATTCTAGGTCTGCCCCCCTTCCATAAAAACTTAGATAGGGCCTTTGAGTATATCACCAAGTCTTTTCTAGTAATTAGAAAAGGCAGCATCAAGAGGGGATACAGGATCCGTGGCAAGATAACCATTTTTACCAAGTTGATTCGTCCTGTGAGGGAGACCGGTAGGTTCCTCCACCCTTCCAAGGTTTGAGCCAGGTCACGACACACCTGTGTGACATTATTATGGTATAAGGTTTGCCTGTTGGTGGACAATTGAATGCCCAGATAAGTCAGGGTGTCCTTGGCCTCCTGAAATGGGTATGAGCATAACTGCGCCTTACGCTTCCAAAGCCACAGGATTTCCAATTTTGTTTTGTTTATCCTATAGCCTGAAAAGGACCCGAAGGCTTCAATTGTCGCCAAAATTTTTGGGATGTATTTTGCTGGGTGCTCCACAAATAGGAGCATGTCATCCGCATATAGTGCTAGATGCATTCTCTCATTTCCCAGCCTCATGCCCGGATAGACCTTATGCAGCTTAACAGCCAGCAGTTCTAGAGCCAGATTGAAAAGGAGGGGGGATAAGGGGCACCCTTGACGGGTGCCATTTTGTAGAGTAATACGCGGCGAAAACAAGCCATTAGCCATGATGGAGATCCATGGGGCCATGTAAATGTTGCCTATATATTGGAGAAAGGATCCCGAGAAGCCAAAGCGTCGCAGTACATCCAGCAAGTGGCTCCACTCCACCCTGTTGAAGGCCTTCTCCGCATCCAGGGATAGCAGGAAGGCCTCCGGTTTATCTAGTGCTTCCGGGAGTTCCGATCTCTTCTCGTAGTGTGCTATGGTATGCAATACCCTTTGCACGTTAGTCACAGATGTTCTGCGGCACATAAATCCGGTTTGGTCCGGGTGAATAATGTCAGTCAGGATTACTTTTAGTCTGTCGGCCAGAATCTTCATTAATATCTTGTAATCCGAATTGAGTAGGGAGATGGGGCGATAAGATTCAGGGAGACCGGGGTCTTTCCCTGGCTTCGGAATCAATGACACATGTGCCATTGTAAACGTCTGAGAAGGAGGTACCAACTCTTTATAATATAAGTTGTATAAATTAGTTAAAGTAGGTGTGATCTGGGTCTTCAACAATTTGAAGAACTCAACAGGGAGGCCGTCGGGGCCCGCTGCCTTCCCGTTGGACATGGAGGATATAGATTTTAGAATTTCCTCAGGAGAGATAGATGAGTTGAGGGCCGCCACCTGTTCTTCCCTGAGTTGTGGGAGATCAAGATCCCTCCAAAAGGATGCTATAACCTCCTGAGGGGGCTTCTTTTGGCCAGCATATAGGGTGGAATAGTAATCCGCCAAGGCCGCCACTATAGACTCTGGGGTTTTATGTATCTTGTTGCGGTGGGTAATCGCCGCAATAGGCTTACGAGCAGTCCGCCTGTTTACTAGTGAAGCCAGCAGCCTACCAGCTCTGTCTCCCTCTCTATAATACTTAGCATGGGTTCTGAGGAGTTGTGTGACCGCTTGGTGACCTAGAAACACATCCAGTCCGCCCTTGTTCTCAAGGTACTTGTCCCTTAGGGCCTGGCATGGGTTGCCACAGTATTCTTGATAAGCTTCCGTTAAGGCTTCCTGCAATTTTTGCAGCCTGGCTTGAGTTTTTCTCCGTAGGGCGGCCACATAAGAAATGATGTCACCTGTCAGAACCGCTTTTGCCGTATTCCAGAACAATTCTGGATTGTCCTGGTGAGCTTGATTGTCTGTATAGAAGTCGTTCCATGCATGTGTTAGATGCTTGGAAAAAGCGTCAGAGGTGTAAAGGAAGCCTGGGAATCTGAGCGTCTGCTTATTGGCAATCACAGCTCCAACCGAGAGTACAAGCTCAACTGGTGCATGGTCAGAGACCATCACGTTGTGGATCTTGGTTCTAGTAACCCTTGGGATCATGCTAGAGGACGTCATAAAGAGATCTATACGCGATAGTGTTGGAGTAGCTCTAGAGATGCAAGTAAAATCTTTACTTTCCGCGTTCCTTAACCTCCAAACATCAACAAGCTGTAGGGAGTTGGAGATTCTAGAGAATATTTTTCGTTCAAAAGTGCCATTGCACTTTGACCGGCATCCCCCCCCCCCCCCCCCGTCGTACGTTCCGGATCTCTCATTCTATCGCAGACGGGATTTGGTGCTAGATTAAAGTCTCCCCCAAGGATGATCTCGGAGCCCGAGAAAGGAACAAGTGTTTGTATAAGTCGCGTCCAGAAGGTCGTGGATTTACAGTTTGGGGCGTATATGTTACATATTACTAGCACCCTCTGGTTTATTCTGACTTTAACTACTAGAAATCTGCCCTCTTTGTCTTTAAGTGTGTGTAAAATTTCAACGTTCCCTCTTTTCCCAAACAGAATAGCAATGCCCTTACTCGAATTAGTGTATGAGATATGTTCTACTGCCCCCACCCAGTCTCTTTTTAGTTTCTCGTGTTCTGTCTCAGATAGGTGGGTCTCCTGCAGTAGTGCAATGTCAGTTCCCAAACGTCTTAAATGTGTCAGTATAGTACTTCTCTTAGCGGGAGAGTTAATCCCCCATACATTCCCTGTTATAAATCTTACCGCCATCTAAGCGACTTCATGTGAGCTCGGATCTCGCCAGTACCCTGCAGGAGAGGAGGAGAGAGATGGGAAGATGACAAGGAGGGAGTAAGAAAGGGGGGAGAGGGAAAAAAAATTAAAACAATTATCCTTCTCTCTTTCCCTCTTGTACTCACAATTGTTTCACATACATTTTGCAGTATCCTAGTTATAAGCACAGTAGTTGCTTGCAGACTTGAAAGGAAACCTGATGGGTTACAAAGCACTCTGGAATGGAGTTTGTGTTTTACATCTTCATTGTAATGAACATTTAAATTAATGAACACTGGATACGCCACATCCAGATATAGAGCCAGTGTTCCATTCCTAAGAGAAAATAATGATACTTTGGCTGCAGTATTTAAAAAGAGTAACATATACAGATAGATCCTACAAACAAAAATAGGTACAGAGGGTCGCCCTGCACTCGAGCACCGACCCCTTGCCCCAACCTTATAAAAACTCAGGATGTAGAAAATCGCAGAGGCATAGATAGGGGAGTAACACTTAGATAGGCCCAATTGACATAGTAGCAATTTCTGTTGCTCTCTTGGCTGGAAATAAAATCTTTTAAGTATATTGTAAAGTGATTCTAAGCTAAGGGGCTGCGGTTGTACCACTTCAAAGTGCAGAGTAAACGAGCCCTCTTTGTGAAAACGGGTAATTGAAAGGATTACCATGCTAAATGTAACCAGCATGATATAAAAAAGTGCAACAATAAACAAACTTTTCTGCATAACTAAACATATCTATATAATACATAGTTTCAACCATCTGGATCAAGGTTAACCCTATTCAGGGTGCATACTGTGAGTTTACCCCAGACTCCCTCCCCCGCCTAGTTAAATATAATTTTAATCTAACAAAATAAATTAAATCTTATTAACTAAATTATTCCTATTTAAAACGAAATACTTACCTGTAAAATAAACCCTAATATAGCTACAATATAACAAATAATTATATCGTAGCTATTTTAGGATTTATATTTATTTTACATTTATTTAATTATAGTGTAGTGTTAGGTTTAATTGTAGGTAATTGAATGTATTTTATTTAATTAATTTATTGATAGTGTAGTGTTAGGTTTAATTGTAGGTAATTGTAGGTATTTTATTTAATTTATTTATTGATAGTTTAGTGTTAGGTTTAATTGTAACTTAGGTTAGGATTTATTTTACAGGTAATTTTGTAATTATTTTAACTAGGTAGCTATTAAATAGTTATTAACTATTTAATAGCTATTGTACCTAGTTAAAATAAATACAAAGTTGCCTGTAAAATAAATATAAATCCTAAAATAGCTACAATATAATTATTTGTTATATTGTAGCTATATTAGGGTTTATTTTACAGGTAAGTATTTAGTTTTAAATAGGAATACTTTAGTTAATAAGATTTAATTTATTTTGTTAGATTAAAATTATATTTAATTTAGGGGGGTGTTAGGATTAGGGTTAGACTTAGCTTTAGGGGTTAATACATTTATTAGAGTAGCGGCGAGGTCCGGTTGGCAGATTAGGGGTTAATACTTGAAGTTAGGTGGCAGCGATTTTAGGGAGGGCAGATTAGGGGTTAATACTATTTATTATAGAGTTTGCGAGGCGGGAGTGAGGTGGTTTAGGGGTTAATAACTTTATTAGAGTAGCGGCGAGATCCGGTCGGCAGATTAGGGGTTAATAAGTGTAGGTAAGGTAGCGGCGACGTTGGGGGGGCAGATTAGGGGTTAATAAATATAATATAGGGGTCTGCGATGTTAGGGGCAGCAGATTAGGGGTTCATAGGGATAATGTAGGTGGCGGCAGTGTGCGGTCGGCAGATTAGGGGTTAAAAATATTTATTATAGTGGCGGCGATGTGGGGGGACCTCGGTTTAGGGGTACATAGGTAGTTTATGGGTGTTAGTGTACTTTAGAGCACTGTAGTTAAGAGCTTTATAAACCGGCGTTAGCCCAGAAAGCTAACTACTGACTTTTTTCTGCGGCTGGAGTCTTGTCAGTAGAGGGTCTACCGCTCACTTCAGCCAAGACTCTAAATACCAGCGTTAGGAAGATCCCATTAAAAAGATAGGATACGCAATTGGCGTAAGGGGATCTGCGGTATGGAAAAGTCGCGGCTTGAAAGTGAGCGTTAGACGTTTACCTACACGACTCTAAATACCAGCGGGCGGCCAAAAGCAGCGTTAGGACCCCTTAATGCTGCTTTTGACGGCTACCACAGAACTCTAAATCTAGGCAAATGTATGTTCACCAGCTTCCTTATACGTTGTTAAAAAGAAAATATTATCGGCTAGATTTAGAGTTTTGTCGGTAACGACCCGCGTAGCTAACGCTGGCTTTTTTCTGGCCGCACCTTTAAAATAACTCTGGTATTGAGAGTCCACAGAATGGCTGCGTTAGGCTCCAAAAAAGGAGCGTAGAGCATATTTAACGCAACTTCAACTCTCGATACCAGAGTTGCTTACGAACGCGGCCAGCCTCAAAAACGTGCTTGTGCACGATTCCCCCATAGAAAACAATGGGGCAGTTTGAGCTGAAAAAAAACCTAACACCTGCAAAAAAGCCGCGTTCAGCTCTTAACGCAGCCCCATTGTTTGCTATGGGGAAACACTTCCTACGTCTGCACCTAACACTCTAACATGTACCCCGAGTCTAAACACCCCTAACCTTACACTTATTAACCCCTAATCTGCCGCCCCCGCTATCGCTGACCCCTGCATATTATTTTTAACCCCTAATCTGCCGCTCCGTAAACCGCTGCTACTGACATTATCCCTATGTACCCCTAATCTGCTGCCCCTAACACCGCCGACCACTATATTATATTTATTAACCCCTAATGCCCCCCACAACGTCGCCTCCACCTGCCTACACTTATTAACCCCTAATCTGCCGACCGGACCGCACCGCTATTATAATAAAGTTATTAACCCCTAATCCGCCTCACTCCCGCCTCAATAACCCTATAATAAATAGTATTAACCCCTAATCTGCCCTCCCTAACATCGCCGACACCTAACTTCAAACATTAACCCCTAATCTGCCGACTGGAGCTCACCGCTATTCTAATAAATGTATTAACCCCTAAAGCTAAGTCTAACCCTAACACTAACACCCCCCTAAGTTAAATATAATTTAAATCTAACAAAATAAATGAACTCTTATTAAATAAATTATTCCTATTTAAAGCTAAATACTTACCTGTAAAATAAATCCTAATATAGCTACAATATAAATTATAATTATATTATAGCTATTTTAGGATTTATATTTATTTTACAGGCAACTTTGTAATTATATTAACCAGGTACAATAGCTATTAATTAGTTAAGAACTATTTAATAGCTAAAATAGTTAAAATAATTACAAAATTACCTGTAAAATAAATCCTAACCTAAGTTACAATTAAACCTAACACTACACTATCAATAAATTATTTAAATACAATATCTACAAATAAATACAATGAAATAAACTAACTAAAGTACAAAAAATAAAAAAGAACTAAGTTACAAAAAATAAAAAAATATTTACAAACATTAGAAAAATATTACAACAATTTTAAACTAATTACACCTACTCTAAGCCCCCTAATAAAATAACAAAGCCCCCCAAAATAAAAAAATGCCCTACCCTATTCTAAATTACAAAAGTTCAAAGCTCTTTTACCTTACCAGCCCTGAACAGGGCCCTTTGCGGGGCATGCCCCAAAGAATTCAGCTCTTTTGCCTGTAAAAAAAAACATACAATACCCCCCCCAACATTACAACCCACCACCCACATACCCCTAATCTAACCCAAACCCCCCTTAAATAAACCTAACACTAAGCCCCTGAAGATCTTCCTACCTTATCTTCACCCTGCCAGGTTCACCGATCCGTCCTCGGAAGTCTTGATCCAAGCCTCGGAAGTGTTGATCCAAGCCCAAGCGGGGGGCTAAAGAGTGACGTCCATCCTCGGGTTGAAGTCTGGATCCAAGCGGCGACTGAAGAAATCCATCCTCGGGCTGAAGTTGGAAGTCCATCATCTGGATGAAGTCTTCTATCAAGCCGCATCTTCAATCTTCTTTCTTCTGGAGCGGAGCGGAACCATCTTCTTCCAAGCCGACGCGGAACATCCTCTTTAACCGACGACTAGACGACGAATGACGGTTCCTTTAAATGACGTCATCCAAGATGGCGTCCCTCGAATACCGAATGGCTGATAGGATTCTATCAGCCAATCTGAATTAAGGTAGGAATATTCTGATTGGCTGATGGAATCAGCCAATCAGAATCAAGTTCAATCCGATTGGCTGATCCAATCAGCCAATCAGATTGAGCTCGCATTCTATTGGCTGTTCCGATCAGCCAATAGAATGCGAGCTCAATCTGATTGGCTGATTGGAACCGTCATTCGTCGTCTAGTCGTCGGTTGAAGAGGATGTTCCGCGTCGGCTTGGAAGAAGATGGTTCCGCTCCAGAAGAAAGAAGATTGAAGATGCGGCTTGATAGAAGACTTCATCCAGATGATGGACTTCCGACATCAGCCGGAGGATGGATTTTTTCAGTCGCCGCTTGGATCCAGACTTCAGCCCGAGGATGGACGTCACTCTTCAGCCCCCCGCTTGGGCTTGGATCAACACTTCCGAGGCTTGGATCAAGACTTCCGAGGACGGATCGGTGAACCTGGCAGGGTGAAGATAAGGTTGGAAGATCTTCAGGGGCCACCACCCACATACCCCTAATCTAACCCAAACCCCCCTTAAATAAACCTAACACTAAGCCCATGAAGATCTTCCTACCTTATCTTCACCATACCATGTTCACCTATCAATCCAGAAGAGCTCCTCCGATGTCCTGATCCAAGCCCAAGCAGGGGGCTGAAGATGTCCATGATCCGGCTGAAGTCATCATCCAAGCGGGAGCTGAAGAGGTCCATGATCCGGCTGAAGTCTTCTATCAACGGCATCTTCAATCTTCTTTCTTCCGGATCCATCTTGCAGACCTCCGACGCGGAACATCCTGCTGGCCCGACGGACTACCGACGAATGAAGGCTCCTTTAAGGGACGTCATCCAAGATGGCGTCCCTCGAATTCCGATTAGCTGATAGGATTCTATCAGCCAATCGGAATTAAGGTAGGAAAATTCTGATTGGCTGATGGAATCAGCCAATCAGAATCAAGTTCAATCCGATTGGCTGATCCGATCAGCCAATCAGATTGAGCTTGCATTCTAAGTTACAAAGTTACCTGTAAAATAAATATAAATCCTAAAATAGCTATAATATAAATATATTTATTGTAGCTATATTAGGGTTTATTTTACAGGTAAGTATTTAGCTTTAAATAGGAATAATTTATTTAATAAGAGTTAATTTATTTCGTTAGATTTAAATTATATTTAACTTAGGGGGGTGTTAGTGTTAGGGTTAGACTTAGCTTTAGGGGTTAATACATTTATTAGAATAGCGGTGAGCTCCAGTCGGCAGATTAGGGGTTAATGTTTGAAGTTAGGTGTCGGCGATGTTAGGGCAGATTAGGGGTTAATACTATTTATTTTAGGGTTAGTGAGGCGGATTAGGGGTTAATAACTTTATTATAATAGCGGTGCGGTCCGCTCGGCAGATTAGGGGTTAATAAGTGTAGGCAGGTGGAGGCGACGTTGTGGGGGGCAGATTAGGGGTTAATAAATATAATATAGGGGTCAGCGGTGTTAGGGGCAGCAGATTAGGGGTACATAAGGATAACGTAAGTAGCGGCGCTTTGCGGTCGGCAGATTAGGGGTTAATAAGTGTAGGCAGATGGAGGCGACGTTGTGGGGGGTAGGTTAGGGGTTAATAAATATAATATAGGGGCAGCAGATTAGGGGTACATAAGGATAACGTAGGTGGCGGTCGGCAGATTAGGGGTTAAAAATATTTAAACAAGTGGCGGCGATGTGGGGGGACCTCGGTTTAGGGGTACATAGGTAGTTTATGGGTGTTAGTGTACTTTAGAGCACAGTAATTAAGAGATTTATAAACCGGCGTTAGCCCAGAAAGCTCTTAACTACTGACTTTTTTCTGCGGCTGGAGTTTTGTCGTTAGATTTCTAACGCTCACTTCAGACACGACTCTAAATACCGGAGTTAGGAAGATCCCATTGAAGAGATAGGATACGCAATTGACGTAAGGGGATCTGCGGTATGGAAAAGTCGCGGCTGAAAAGTGAGCATTAGACCCTTTCCTGACTGACTCCAAATACCGGCGGTAGCCTAAAACCAGCGTTAGGAGCCTCTAACGCTGGTTTTCACGCCTACCGCCAAACTCCAAATCTAGGCCAGGATACGCAATTGACGTAAGGGGATCTGCAGTATGGAAAAATCGCCCTCTTTTGTCCAATATGAGAAGTATTTTGGAGTAATGAAAACGATACAGAATTTTAATTTGCTGTTCTCTGAAGTACTCTGCTTCCATGGCTTTAACCGTCCTACTCAAATAACTCATCAGAAGATCAATCTCATTTTGACTTTGAATAACTTCATTCCATTTAAGCTTAAAGGGCCACTAAACCCAAAATCTTTCTTTCATGATTCAAATAGAGAATAGAAATTTAAACAACATTACAATTTACTTCCATAATTTATTTTGCTTCATTTTTTAAATATCCGTAATTGAAGAAAAAGCAATGCACATGGTGAGCCAATCACATGATGCCTCTATGTGCAGCAACCAATCAGCAGCTAGTGAGCATATCTAGATATGCTTTTCATCAAAGAATATCAAGAGAATAAAACAAATTAGATAATATAAGTAAATTAGAAAGATGTTTAACATTGCATTTTCTTTCTAAACCATAAAAGAAAAAATGAGGCTGGCATGTCCCTTTAAGATATGTAATATTGCTAGCTTCCTGTGAGTTTAACAAGGACAAGTATATTCTAGAAATAATTAAATTCCCTTGCCTAAATAACAATATATTTTTTTTATGGCTATGTTCTCCCACTCTACATCTCTAAGTCCCAATAATTGGTCCACATAATGTTTTATTTGTAAATATGAAAAGAATTGTTGGTTTAAGATCCCAAACTCTCTCTTACATTCATCAAAGGTTTTTACTTTACCATTTTTGAAATCTTGTTGAGTCACAGCCTTCAGAAAAATCTGGTTTTCCTCTAATAGTTAAGAACGTAGATACTCTATAGTTAATACCTAATCTTGCACACATCTTACGCCAGACCCGTATAGGTTGTATTATAACTAATCATTGTTTCATTTTTCTAGGCTTTGAACTAGTGGGCATGTGAACAAGGGCTTTTAATGAGAAAGGCGCTTCCGTCACTTCTTCTATTTTATACATTGAGAAATGTCCTAACTCTAAAAACCAATGAAATATATATTTAACATTAGTTGCTATATTATTACTTCCGAAGTCTTGTATTGCCATCACAAAACCTTTTCTGCCAACAACTAATTGATTCATGGCTATTCTAAATCTTTTATTTTTCCAAATAAATTGTCTAATAAGTTTATTAATTCTAAGAATATCTTTTCTTCGTATGAAGTATATATAAAAACCTAGGGGGGAATAACCATTTTAATCAAATGAATTCTGCCTGCCAAAGACAAAGGCAGATTCATCCATCTATCGATATCTCTCCTAAGGGATATAATCAGTGGGGGGATATTTAACCCATACCAATTTTTAGGTTCTCGTGAGAATTTCAGCCCCAGATAAAATATATTGTCTTTTGCTTCTTTAAATGGCGTTCGGGGTGAGTTCCTATGTTTAATAAACCAAAGTATTTCCATCTTGTCTTTATTGATACTAAAACCTGTAAAGGTTTGAAAATCATCTAAGATCTTAATGATTAATGCTAGCTTGGTTTGAAGATTTTGTGTAAAAATCAATAGATCATCCGCATAAATAGCTTGAAGAATCTTATATTTCTCTATATTAATTCCATCATCCTTCTCCCAAAAATAAATGGCTAATGGTTCCAATGCTAGGTTAAAAAGAAGGGGTGAGATAGGACAGCCCTGACGAGTTCCTCGCTGTAATACAAAGCTCTCTGTAACCCTACCATTTACTACCAAAGCCAATGAAGGAGTGGTATATAACAAATGGATTACGTTAAAAAATTACCCATAATTCCAAACTGCCTGATTGTAGTAAACATATGGTCCCATATCAAGGACTCAAATGCGTTCTTTGTATCCAAAGTAATAATAGCTGCATCTTCACCCAAAAACGTGTTCTCCATAGTGCTATATGACAGTAATTTAACACTATCTCTAATTTCCTAAATGTTAGATATGAATGTTCTCCCTTTAATGAAACTCATTTGGTCTGGGTGAATCAAGGTATTAATGATCAATTGGAGTCTTGTAGCTAAAATATGTGTAAGAATTTTGTAGTCCACATTCAATAGGGAGATAGGTCTGTAGGAGTTCATTAACTTAGCATCCGTCCCTTGTTTTAAGATCAACACTGTCCTTGATTCATTGAAATATCTCGATGGAGTCTGTCCCTCTATAAAGAAAGAGTTATATATTACCTTCAATAAAGGAATAATCTAAGATTTTATAAAGTTCTCCTGGTATATCATCCGGGCCTGGTGTTTTATTCAACGCCAGGTTTTTTATGGCCACTTTAATTTCATAATCTGTAATTGGAGAATTGAGGGTTTCTAAGTCATCTCTCGATATTTGGGGTAGTCTAACATTTCCCTAAAATATATCTTTTTATTAGAATCTACTTCTTATTATCATATACATTTTTAAAATATTGAGAGAACTCTCGCTCTATATCATCTGGTTGGTTAAGTATTCTATCTTTAAACTTGATAGACGTAATCGGGTTTTTCTGTTTCTGCTAAATACTACCCTATTTTATTACCAAAATTCATATATTTACTGTTTCTCTTTAACTCAGATTGAGCCTCTCTTTGAAAGCAAAAGGACTTCTTTGCTTTTTCGCCTTCCATTTTTCTTTAGTAGTGTTATGCAAGTATTGCTGATATGTATTGATAATCTGGTTTGTAAGTTGAATCCAATAATTATAATTTTTCCTTTTTTACTAAAAAGGCTAAGATTTCCCCCCTTACTACAACCTTAAAGGCTTGCCAGATTGCCTCGACATTATTTACAGATTTGTTTCTGATATAGTAATCATCCCATTTATTAGTGAACAAATTACAAAAATTCAAATTATTATACAAATACTTAGGGAAGTAAAATGTATTATTCGGCTGATTAATTAAATTAGTTACTAACGAAAACACTATAGGCACATGATCAGAGATCGTAATTGGCGTTATCGACGCCTTTTGAGCAATAGAGAATAAACTTTTACTAATTAGAAACATGTCAATACGTGAATGAGATTTATATTTCTTAGCAATACAAGTAAACTCTTGTGTGTCTGGGTGAGCAATCCTCCAAATATCTATTAAGCCAAGATTATAACATAGAGCCTTGAATACTTTTGTATCCCCCCCCCCCCGGACGATGACTTTTTTTTATCAAACTCTAACAACTTAGCTTGGATTAGCTTCCAAAATGAACCTTTTTTTTCATTAGGGTCATATACATAACATATCACCACTCTCCTGTTAGCTAAAACAATCTCTAATATAATAAACCTTCCTTGTTCATCCACTTCTTTCTTTAGAATTTGATACTGCAGATTTTTCCTAAAAAGTATTGCCACTCCCCTTTTTCTACAAACAGCAGAAGCAAATACAACTTCTCCCACCCAACCCCATTTCAGCGTTTGGTTTTCTATTTCATCGAAATGAGTTTCTTGTAGTAACCCTATATCAATTTTTAGTTTGTTTAAATGTTGTAATACAGATTTCCTCTTAATAGTGGATGTAAACCCCCCTACATTCCAGGATCCAAACCTATACCTCCCTATTTTTATGGGGATTCAGCCAAAAGAGTAGCACTTACCCACAGGGCTGACCAGTGAGGGCGTATGAGGGAGAGAGAGAGAAAATAAATAAATAAATAAATGGCACACAACCTACTAACCAGCACCCAATGGGAGAAGGGAACAACATCCTCAACTGTCTTATATTGTTCATTTGTTTCCTTATATCAAAATTTACTAAAATAACATATTATTCCTCCAGTTTGACCACCCAATCCCTACATAAAGGGACATGCCACCCACATTTTTTCTTTTATGATTTAGAAAGAGAATGCAATGTTAAACATCTTTCTGATTTACTTATATTATCTAATTTGTTTTATTCTCTTGATATTCTTTGATGAAAAGCATATCTAGGTATGCTCACTAGCTGATGATTGGTTGCTGCACATAGAAGCATCATGTGATTGGCTCACCATGTGCATTGCTTTTTATTCAAATAAGAATATTTAAAAAATGAAGCAAAATAAATTATGGAAGTAAATTGAAATGTTGTTTAAATTTCTATTCTCTATCTGAATCATGAAAGAAAGATTTTGGGTTTAGTGGCCCTTTAACCTCTTTGCTCAGAAAACTCTGCATCTTGAGGGGTTTCACATATTTTAAAGCCTTCTTTAGTTTTTATACCAATTCTAGCAGGATATAGAATTTTCACTGTTCTGCCTTCTTGAATTAATCGGGTACATAATGGTGCACACAATTTCCTTTTAATAAATGTTTCATAAGAGAAACCCTGAAAAATTAAAACTTTTTTTATTCTGATAAAACAAATTTATTTGAGTTCTATATGCCTGTGGGATTTTTATCTTGTCCTGAAAATGTAGGTATTTTATAATTATAGGTCTAGGTCTATCATTCGACTCATCCTGTTTTCTAAGCATACCAAACCTATGAACTCGTTCCACTAATATAGGGTGATTACTATCTGTGATTTTTAAAATTGATGGTAGCTGAATTGCAGCAAACTGCATTAATTATTTTTCTACTAAGGTTTCTGGTATTCCAATCACCCTTATGTTATTTCTTTGTGATCTATTTTCAAGATCCTCAACTTTATCAGTTAGAAACTGGACTTGCTTTAACATTCCTGTAATATCCTTATCTTTTTCAATATCCCTATCGTCCAGGTCTGATACCCGCTGTTCAACTAACACAACTCTGGACGAGAACTGTTTCATTTCTTGTGAGACTGCTTCAATGCTGTTTTGTAAAGACTCAAATGTAGCTATAAATAAGGCACTAATCTGTTTCAGCAGTTCCGTATTCCCTATTGTCCTGAAGAGAGTCTACACTGAGTTCTACACTACGTCTGACTTGCTTTTTTCCTGCTATCTTCTACTCACCATAGCTGATGTCTTAGAATGAGAAGCCATTGAAATATATTTATCCATAGAAGAAGGAGAGAAGGAAAAGCAAAAAACTGCCCTGAATAAAATGTATGTTCCGGTTTCTGAAGATGAATTATTGCTCTCCCTTTTCAGATATCAAAATAGACCTAATGCAACTTTCTATGTATCAGAGTGAATAACCTTCCCCCAATTCACAATTCATTGCAGACCATTGGCACCATTTTTCCACTTCCTAATATTCCCTGTAGTGTATCCCCTTTACTTCCAAATAAATACTGTATATAAGTGTGTATTCAACATATGATAAACCTTGATATGTACAGTGTTTAAACCTATATAGTCAGCTCAATCACAACTTAAGTAATAATGTACATCATTTCTTTAACATGTCAAAAGGACCTAGGTAGTCTAAAAAAGCCTAGATAGAATACTTATGTGTTACTCTCCTGCAACCCCAGGTACAATTTATATATTATCAGAGGAAAGGGTCCTACTGCTAAAGTTAGTTACAGGCTTTTTACACTAGTTTTCTATAGTAATTACTCTCCTATTCAGGCTGACCTTTATAGTTATACTCAAGAAGTTTGAGAGTTACTAGTAGAAACTAAATATTTTTACTTATACCTTAGGTTATTCACCCTTATATTAGTGACTAAAATGGGATAGACCTTGATATATAAACTCTTTAAAATCAACTTGAACACAACTTAAGTAGTGATATATTCTATTTCTTAAACAATGTGAGAAAACAAGATGGTCCTGAACATTCGAGAGATTGCCCGAGTTAAGGATTCACTTGAGTTGATCATTTCTGAATACGTGGAGGTCACTTCTCCAAGGATGATATTCTTTATGAATCGTTACTCAAGTACTTCTACAAAAAAATCAGGAAAAAAGAAAAAGGAGACGCCACTTGTGTGTATCCGTAGTAAACCGAACAAAAGATAGTACAACTTTGTGCAGGGTACTCACATGCTCAGAGGGCACTCTCTTGTGCGAATAGGTACAGGCAGCAGCCCAGCTCGCTGATTTCTCACTGCTCCAACTCCCCTTCCTCACATATTAAAGGTGCATAGGGAAAAACACAAATAAAGAAAGCCACATGTGTGTATCCATAACATATAATATAGGTGTAAGGAAGAGAGGCAAAATGCAGGGTACTCACAAAATGAGCGGCACTCCAATGAGCCAAGTAGCGCAGGCTAGGCTTTTAACCGCGTCTCAGCGGATCCAAACTGGAGTTTTTGCTCTCTTATTTACAGGGCCTGGATATAATACTTAGACATTATGTGCTTAAACAAAGTGACCTAAAGTTATACTGGACAAATAAAGGTCCCCACGATTCCACAACCCGTATATATCTATAATAAGCTCAGGGGTGCACTGATTTTTATTTGTGCTTTTTGTGGTTCTATAGCGCCACCCTAATGGTGGTAATTAAAATCCTGGCTATTGAACGAGACAGGACTAAAAAACTTTGCAGAATATTTTCCATAAATGATTTACTAGCGGAGGAGCACAAACAGTCCTACTGTCAGATTATCACGTACTCCTGCTCCCCCGCTCCTGTCGCGTTCTGCCTAGGGAAGGGCCCCAACACGCTGGATAAAAGCAGACAGTGAGATTTCCAGTGCATCTACTGTGGATTCTAGACATGCACCTCCTGCCGTGAAGCTCACACACCCGCGTTCAGCGTGCTGCGCTCATTATCAGATAGAGCCACCTTTCTAATCCTCGTTTAGTGTAAATGTTATGTAGTATTTGTTGTAAACGATTGTGAATGTTGAATTCT
This sequence comes from Bombina bombina, assembly GCF_027579735.1. NCBI lineage: Eukaryota > Metazoa > Chordata > Amphibia > Anura > Bombinatoridae > Bombina > Bombina bombina. The sequence goes on from NC_069501.1 coordinate 1,294,498,990, forward strand.
GGATATGCTATGTTGTGTGAGCGATTGTTGTTTGTACATTTCAGCTGATTCTTTTTAGTGTCCATTATGTTGTATGTGTAATATGACAGAGCAGTGTGTAGTTCTCTCAATATCGAATGATAGATGAAAAATCTGTATATTCTTCAGTTTGCATTGATTTCTATGGGAGAATCCATTACGGCTCCGTGATTACGATAGGGAAATAAACGCGGTACTCGTGTTACCGCAATGCGTAACAAAGTTCTTTTCAGAACCTACGTTATGAAGAGTGCGCAAGAGTGCGCAATGAAAAGAACGCATGCGCTATTTGCAAACAGCCATTACGCAAAAAAACTCATAATCTAGTATTAAGACTGTCAAGTAGATTACGAGTTATGTGCGTTACACAGTTTTTAACGAACGCAACAAAAGTTGCGTTATTTCACCCTCTATAGCACAGCCATTACAAGTTTTGAAACAGCTGGCTTGTACGTGCGATATGGTTGCATTGAGCTGCATAACGCACAAAATACAAGCACTGTTTTGACGTGCTCGTGCACACTTTCCCCATAAACATCAATGAGATTGCGGAATGAAAAGCTCCGTAGCGCAACCCCAATGATGTCTATGAGGAAAAAAAAGTTATGTTTAAACCTAACACCCTAACATAAACTGCACGCCTAAACACCCCTAATCGCCACCACCTAAATAAAACTAATAACTGCTAATTTGCCGCTCCCGATATCGCCGCCACTATACTAAAGTTATTAACCCCTATTCCCCTGCACCCCAACATCGCCCACACTATAATAAATCTATTAACCCCTATTCCGCCGCTCCCCAACATCGCCGCCACTAAATAAAGTTATTAACCCCTAAATCTCTGGCCTCCCACATCACTACCACTAAATAATCCTAATAGACCAATCATTAAACTGCGCTTCTCTTACTTTTAGAAAAAGGTCTTACAGCTTAAATCATATAGAGACACAAATATTGTACCCCAATACAAGTTGTTATTCACAAAGTCCCTCTACATAGAAGAGGTTATACACCTTTAAGACACAAATAGTTGTGAATATGTCACAGATAACCAGTGTGTTAGAATATAGCAAGTAGCACACACAATTAAAACATATAATACATGATAAAAATATATAAATACTTCCCAGATGGTGATGGAAGTAACGTGAGTTGAGTGGATGCTGCTCTGTTAGGGGGTGCAAAAACTGTGCTCCTGATCCCAAGAACGATATTCAACATTCACAATCGTTTACAACAAATACTACATAACATTTACACTAAACGAGGATTAGAAAGGTGGCTCTATCTGATAATGAGCGCAGCACGCTGAACGATACTGCAAACACAAAAAGAGAAAAACAGAGTGCAATCCACTCTAAAAGCAAAACCGTTTATTACAGGGTATTGAAGGGTATTTAAAACACATGTATAACAAACACGTACACAGAAAAAATTAAATGCAGGCACTAAAAAGTCACCACAGGGTAATGTCCTTCACCGACTCCCGGATGGGACTGTTCCTTCTCCTGCTCCTCTTAGGTACTTCAGAGCGAGTGTTTGGATATCCAGAACGCCACAGGAAGTGGCTACAATGCCAGGATCAGCACAGACTCACGGACTTGGACTACCAATGGTTGGTCACCTGTAGCCGTATGTGAAAAAGACTCTACGCATTTCATCGGGTTACGACCCGACTTTGTCAAGAGATATTTTGTCAATGGTGCATAGTTCCTTTTAAATTTAGTGGGGTTGACACACCTCCAATGTGAAGTGAGATTTGATTGGCTGTTGCTCCTAGTCGGAGCGATGATCCTTCTTGTGTGTCTGCAATGTCCGTCACATATCTTTTTTGTAAAAAGCACACACAAGCTGTATAGGAGCTGTATAGGAGGATAGAATAAATACATAGTAACTACATAGTAACCACGTATTAAAAAGCATATTAAAAGATGATAACATGTAATGTGTAAATAGTTTTTGAACGCTGAAGTGTATAAATTCATCAATTACTATAACAACCTATTTGTTGAACTCAATAAAAAAAAATGATACAATAAACACCCCAAAATCCAATAAAATAATTTTATTACTTAGTTTATAAAAATGTTACTGGTTTAAGTCATAAGTGTAACATATGTAAACCAACGAAAAAAGTGGTAGTAATATACAAAAAAACGTTCATTATTTGTTTGTTTGCAACTCTGTGTGTATAAACACCACAGTATACAAAACAGGGGAACAGGATGGAGAAAATCAAAGAAAAACTCTGCAAATAAAACAAAATGATCCTCTGATCCGCCTAGGGTACCTCAACCCTTGTGTGTACATATCTATTAACTTATACTGTTCACAGGGGAGGGGGGACATCACTAGACCCCTATCTAGCTGATATATCTTAAAAGTAGATTTGCCTATTGGGAGCACCCAATATATTAGATTAAAAAAAAAATGTTAACTTAAAAAGAGGCCCTGACAGATACCTTAAATCCTGTCAGGATAAATTACCTGACACATTAGGTCCTGTAACAAAATTGTTCGAACTATCCAAAAACGCCATTTCTGAAGAAATGCTTTTGGATCAATATGTGGTTCAGGAATGGCTTTAACGTACAATTTACTTAATAGGAGATGCAAATACAGCTTTTTCTACTCAAAGTAGAAGGATGGTTTTAAAAACTATCGCCTAGATTTGGAGTTCTGCGTTAGCCTTAAAAAGCAGCGTTAAGGGGTCCTAACGCTGCTTTTTATCTAACGCTGGTATTACGAGTCAGGCAGGACTCGAGGCTACCGCAAATCCCCTTACGTCAATTGCGTATCCTATATTTTCTATGGGATTTGCCTAACGCTGGTATTACTAGTCTTGGAAGAAGTGAGCGGTAGACCCTCTACCGCCAAGACTCCAACCGCAAAAAAAAGTCAGTAGTTAAGAAACTACAGTGCTACAAAGTACACTAACACCCATAAACTACCTATGAACCCCTAAACCGAGGCCCCCCCACATCGCAAACCCTATAATAAAAATATTTAACCCCTAATCTGCCGACCGGACACCGCCGCCACCTACATTATAGCTATGAACCCCTAATCTGCTGCCCCTAACATCGCCGACACCTATATTATATTTATTAACCCCTAATCTGCCCCCCCCAACGTCGCCGCCACCTACCAACACTTATTAACCCCTAATCTGCCGACCAGACATCGCTGATGAGAGTCAGGATCTTGTTATAAGCCGACTGCTTGTTTACAAATAAGCAGTGTGGAGAGAGGGAGTGGTTTCCTTAGAGCAGACGATGATGTCACGAATCACAAAGTTGGAGCTCCGTGAAATAAACTGAGACACAGAGAAATTATTTACAAGAGTTTGAGGATAAAATATGTACAAGTCAAAATCAACAATCACCACAATAGGTAAGTAGGTATAAAAGCTGGTAAGTATACTTGCAAACTTGTAGGGGGAGTTGCTGAGTAGATCCGTTGAGCCAGAGGGATGCAGCAGAGCCGGCTCTGAGGGCTGAGAGTTGAATCCACAGGTGCTGAATCACAGGCAAGCTGGAAATGTAGGATTCTGAAGAAAAACACTTCCTTAATAAAACAGTAACAAACTAGGCAAAAGAGTTTTGAATAACTTCTGTACCACAGTACAGGTAGAATTTTCATATAGGAAAAAGGTCAGCATAAATAACTTAGAATCCAAAATGGATAGGGCTAGGAATACGTGTCTGCTATGAAACAAAATACCAAGCAATGAGTAGCTGGAGAGGAGGCGTTTATATAGGTAGGTGCAAACATGAATACTAGAAATCCTTAAAGGCGTAGCAGATATGACAGGATGCTCCCAAAAAGGAGCCGCTCAGCGGGTCAAGGACAAGGCCTGTCAGGATTACTTCTATGGCATAGTGACACCAGTCTGGGAGCAGATACATTCGAGGAAGGTTCCCATGAATCCTCTTCAGGTCCATACCCTCTCCAGCGTACAAGATACTGAAAAACACCTCTAAAATACCTAGAGTCCAGGATACTGTGTACCTCGTATTCCACATCAGCGAGAGGTGGGGAAGGCGGAGTTGATGATAAAAGTGCTGGACGAATAGGGTTGATACATGGTTTGAGCAAGGAGACATGGAAAGTTGGGTGTATGCGGAAGGTAGATGGAAGCTTAAGGGTTACAGCATTTGGATTAATTATCCAGATTTTTTCATACGGTCCTATAAAAAGAGGGCTAAGCTTTTTTTGAAGGCGGTATGTAACCTGAGATTCTTGGTAGATAAGACTTGGTCTCCAAGTTGATAAACTAGAGGAGCCCTGTGTTTCCTATCGTAATACAATTTTTGACGGTCTTGAGCTGTCTTAATGTTCTCTTGTAGAAGCTTGAAACCTTGTCAGGATCCATGGAGAACCCTGCGACAGAGATAACATAACCTAGGAAGGTTACTTGAGTCTGATGGGACTCACATTTCTCGAGTTTACAAAACAGGCCGTTCTCACGTAGTCTCTGAAGTACCCGTGTAACATCAGAACGATGAGCCTCAAGTGTGTGTGAGTGTATGAGGATGTCGTCTAAGTACACCACAACACACTGTTGCAACATATCTCATAGGACATCATTAATAAATTCCTGGAAAACAGCAGGAGCATTGCATAGGCCAAAGGGTATTGCAAGATACTCATAATGCCCGCTCCTGGTGTTAAATGCTGTTTTCCATTTGTGGCCCTCCTTAATCCTAACGAGATTGTACGCTCCTCTCAAATCAAGTTTAGTAAAGACCGTAGCTCCCTTGATGCGGTCAAAGAGTTCTGTAATAAGCGGAATAGGGTAAGCATTCTTAATGGAAAGACAATTAAGACCCCTATAATCGATACATGGTCTTAACGCGCCACCCTTTTTCTTCACAAAGAAGAAGCCAGCTCCTGCAGGAGAGCAGGATTTGTGGATGATCCCCCGCGACAGAGCATCGGCAACATACTCCTCCATAGCACAATTCTCTGCAACAGACAGAGGGTACACCTGGCCCCGAGGAGGAATGGCTCCGGGTTGCAGGTCTATGGCACAATCGTAAGACCGGTGAGAAGGCAACGTACTGGCACGCACCTTGTCAAACACATCTAGGAACTCTCGGTACTCCTCTGGCAATTGAGATACCGAAGAAGTGCACAAGACTTTAACTGGTTTCCGTAGACAAGTGGAAATACATTGCGGGGACCATGACAAAATTTCGGACCTGCGCCAGTCGAGACTGGGATTGTGCTTTTGGAGCCAGGGATAAACCAGAACAACCGGAAAATGCGGAGAGCGTTTATCACCTAGAACTGGAGGGTTTCAAAATGGAGAGCCCCAACAGCCATGGACAACGGAGCAGTTTCGTGAGTAACGAGTACGGCTGAAGGGGACTGCCATTGTTACAAACTGCTGTTTGTAGCTGGCCCTTTAAATGGAAAATTGCCCTGCTTCCCTGGAAGCCTATTTGCCAGCCTCCTTCCACATGACTATGGCCCCTGGAAGATTGTGCCCCTGAAAACCTATTAACTTTTATTGGGTGTGTATGGCCCTTTAAGAACCGTCTGGGGACATATTGTGACTTTGGTGAACAATGCCCCTTTAAGACTATGTCCCCAGACCTGTGAAATGACTTGTCCCTGGCTTTCTCCCACTTGGTTCAGTTTCATTGTGTGCCATTAAGAGTTAAATTTTGTTCAGCTTCAAGAAACCTATTCTAAATACAAGTCTGCTGGGATTAGCTCTAATTAGGTTTAGTGATCAACTTTCCCATTGTCTAATCAGACTAGTATTGATAAGGTGGACTGCATTGTTTTATTGTGTGTAATGTTATCTGCTGAAGTAAATGTTGTGGCCTGTCAAAGGGAGTGTCTCTCTATCTAATATCAAATGTGTGATGGGGGATTTTATGCCTCCCCCTGAGAGTGTCCTGTTTGCATGTAACCTCAATAAAAAGGAGGCTGTGTGCTCCAGCACATCAGACCTATTTTCTGTCCCTCTAACTTGCAGCTTTGACTCATGTTTGTAGGGGACAGCTTCAGCTAATATCACTACAGGGATTGCTATGTTTTTCATACTCCCTTAGCTACAGGGATTGCTACAGAAGGAAGAGGTTCACCTACTGGAGCCTGGTCGTAGGTCCAGGGCGCAGAGCAGACGGCGAGATACCAGCCCAGCAGCGGTGGTTCATAGAGTCTGCGTTACTTATGGTGGCTACGCAGCAGTTATAGAGTCTACGGTGCTGCTGCTCCTTTGGTGAGCGCTAGGAGCATCCTTTTCTACGGTCCAACTTCCAGCCAGCCTGGAGGCAACCGTAACATTTGGCGGCAGCGGTGGAATTGGCGTCCTAGCGCAAGGAGCAGCACCACAACAGCACTGGTATCGTAGGAGAGTAATTGAGGGCAACGCTAGCCACTGCGCAGCGTCCCTACCTACAGCAGCATGGAGCTGACAAGATACTGGTCAGAACCATGTGAAGAGCACCTCAACCTGATCCGTCGCTATGAGGGCGCTGATTTTGTTCCAGAGGTAAAGAGGCGGCTAGTCCGATATGGTGCAGACCCTGCACAGGAGGTAGTCAGTCGCCTCATCCGGGAATTGGCTACTGAGAACGAAGCGGCACGAGCCTTTGAGCGCCAACTGTGGAGTTTGAGGGTATGGACACCTGGTCTCTCTCCCCAGCCGCAGCATGTTCCACAGGGAGAGGAGAGCAGCGACCTCCCTCCCCAGCGGCAGTATACTGTGCAGAGGGAAGAGACAACCGGTCTCCTTCCCCAACCCCAACCAGAGATACCAGAGGCAGCAGGCCTCATAGACTGGTCCTGGGAGGACCCCCAGCAGGCAGGTGGAGATGGGACCGCAGTCTCTCTACCGGCCCAACAGGGATGCTGGGCAGGCGGCCCAGATCCCCAGCGACAGACCCAGCTACAGGGAGGGGAGAGCATCGACCTCCCTCCCCAGCCGGAGTGTGCCTTCCAGGGAGAGGAGACAACCGGTCTCTCTCCCCAGCTGCAGCATGTTCCACAGGAAGCGGAGAGCATCGACCTCCCTTCCCAACGGCCGCCGGAGTATCAGGAGGAGGAGGTAAGCCAATCTCCCCCTCCCCAGCTAACTCCTAACTTGGGCCCAGGGTTAACAGTGGAGATGTTAACCCCCACTGACCCCCCACGTTCCCTTTGCCACCGGGCAGGACTATGCCCCAATTCCCCCAGCAGAAGAGCTGGCATCAGGACAGAGCGCTGCTGGCCTCTGCCCTACAGACCTTGTCCTTGTTACAGGACTGGCCTGCAAACCCCTCACCCCAGCAGAAGCACTGGCACCAGGGCAGAGTGCCACTGGCCTCTGCCCCCCAAGTACCATCAGCTATTTGCTCAGCTGCGTCAGGAAGGCCGAGGATGCTACACTTTCATCCTACAACCTGGAACTTACAGGCCAGTACTACGTATTGTGGGGGGGCTACTTTGCTGCTAACGATTATTTGTGGGTGGGTTGCGAGACTAACTTAGGCACTGACCGGCAGAAGGTCAGGTGCCTGGTTAGTCTCCCTCCAAAAGGGGAGATATGTTACAAACTGCTGTTTGTAACTGGCCCTTTAAATGGAAAATTGCCCTGCTTCCCTGGATTTTGGAGAAGCCTATTTGCCAGCCTCCTTCCACATGACTATGGCCCCTGGAAGATTGTGCCCCTGAAAACCTATTAACTTTTATTGGGTGTGTATGGCCCTTTAAGAACCGTCTGGGGACATATTGTGACTTTGGTGAACAATGCCCCTTTAAGACTAAACCAGAACAACCGGAAAATGCGGAGAGCGTTTATCACCTAGAACTGGAGGGTTTCAAAATGGAGAGCCCCAACAGCCATGGACAACGGAGCAGTTTCGTGAGTAACGAGTACGGCTGAAGGGGACTGCCATTGTTACAAACTGCTGTTTGTAGCTGGCCCTTTAAATGGAAAATTGCCCTGCTTCCCTGGAAGCCTATTTGCCAGCCTCCTTCCACATGACTATGGCCCCTGGAAGATTGTGCCCCTGAAAACCTATTAACTTTTATTGGGTGTGTATGGCCCTTTAAGAACCGTCTGGGGACATATTGTGACTTTGGTGAACAATGCCCCTTTAAGACTATGTCCCCAGACCTGTGAAATGACTTGTCCCTGGCTTTCTCCCACTTGGTTCAGTTTCATTGTGTGCCATTAAGAGTTAAATTTTGTTCAGCTTCAAGAAACCTATTCTAAATACAAGTCTGCTGGGATTAGCTCTAATTAGGTTTAGTGATCAACTTTCCCATTGTCTAATCAGACTAGTATTGATAAGGTGGACTGCATTGTTTTATTGTGTGTAATGTTATCTGCTGAAGTAAATGTTGTGGCCTGTCAAAGGGAGTGTCTCTCTATCTAATATCAAATGTGTGATGGGGGATTTTATGCCTCCCCCTGAGAGTGTCCTGTTTGCATGTAACCTCAATAAAAAGGAGGCTGTGTGCTCCAGCACATCAGACCTATTTTCTGTCCCTCTAACTTGCAGCTTTGACTCATGTTTGTAGGGGACAGCTTCAGCTAATATCACTACAGGGATTGCTATGTTTTTCATACTCCCTTAGCTACAGGGATTGCTACAGAAGGAAGAGGTTCACCTACTGGAGCCTGGTCGTAGGTCCAGGGCGCAGAGCAGACGGCGAGATACCAGCCCAGCAGCGGTGGTTCATAGAGTCTGCGTTACTTATGGTGGCTACGCAGCAGTTATAGAGTCTACGGTGCTGCTGCTCCTTTGGTGAGCGCTAGGAGCATCCTTTTCTACGGTCCAACTTCCAGCCAGCCTGGAGGCAACCGTAACATTTGGCGGCAGCGGTGGAATTGGCGTCCTAGCGCAAGGAGCAGCACCACAACAGCACTGGTATCGTAGGAGAGTAATTGAGGGCAACGCTAGCCACTGCGCAGCGTCCCTACCTACAGCAGCATGGAGCTGACAAGATACTGGTCAGAACCATGTGAAGAGCACCTCAACCTGATCCGTCGCTATGAGGGCGCTGATTTTGTTCCAGAGGTAAAGAGGCGGCTAGTCCGATATGGTGCAGACCCTGCACAGGAGGTAGTCAGTCGCCTCATCCGGGAATTGGCTACTGAGAACGAAGCGGCACGAGCCTTTGAGCGCCAACTGTGGAGTTTGAGGGTATGGACACCTGGTCTCTCTCCCCAGCCGCAGCATGTTCCACAGGGAGAGGAGAGCAGCGACCTCCCTCCCCAGCGGCAGTATACTGTGCAGAGGGAAGAGACAACCGGTCTCCTTCCCCAACCCCAACCAGAGATACCAGAGGCAGCAGGCCTCATAGACTGGTCCTGGGAGGACCCCCAGCAGGCAGGTGGAGATGGGACCGCAGTCTCTCTACCGGCCCAACAGGGATGCTGGGCAGGCGGCCCAGATCCCCAGCGACAGACCCAGCTACAGGGAGGGGAGAGCATCGACCTCCCTCCCCAGCCGGAGTGTGCCTTCCAGGGAGAGGAGACAACCGGTCTCTCTCCCCAGCTGCAGCATGTTCCACAGGAAGCGGAGAGCATCGACCTCCCTTCCCAACGGCCGCCGGAGTATCAGGAGGAGGAGGTAAGCCAATCTCCCCCTCCCCAGCTAACTCCTAACTTGGGCCCAGGGTTAACAGTGGAGATGTTAACCCCCACTGACCCCCACGTTCCCTTTGCCACCGGGCAGGACTATGCCCCAATTCCCCCAGCAGAAGAGCTGGCATCAGGACAGAGCGCTGCTGGCCTCTGCCCTACAGACCTTGTCCTTGTTACAGGACTGGCCTGCAAACCCCTCACCCCAGCAGAAGCACTGGCACCAGGGCAGAGTGCCACTGGCCTCTGCCCCCCAAGTACCATCAGCTATTTGCTCAGCTGCGTCAGGAAGGCCGAGGATGCTACACTTTCATCCTACAACCTGGAACTTACAGGCCAGTACTACGTATTGTGGGGGGGCTACTTTGCTGCTAACGATTATTTGTGGGTGGGTTGCGAGACTAACTTAGGCACTGACCGGCAGAAGGTCAGGTGCCTGGTTAGTCTCCCTCCAAAAGGGGAGATATGTTACAAACTGCTGTTTGTAACTGGCCCTTTAAATGGAAAATTGCCCTGCTTCCCTGGATTTTGGAGAAGCCTATTTGCCAGCCTCCTTCCACATGACTATGGCCCCTGGAAGATTGTGCCCCTGAAAACCTATTAACTTTTATTGGGTGTGTATGGCCCTTTAAGAACCGTCTGGGGACATATTGTGACTTTGGTGAACAATGCCCCTTTAAGACTATGTCCCCAGACCTGTGAAATGACTTGTCCCTGGCTTTCTCCCACTTGGTTCAGTTTCATTGTATGCCATTAAGAGTTAAATTTTGTTCAGCTTCAAGAAACCTATTCTAAATACAAGTCTGCTGGGATTAGCTCTAATTAGGTTTAGTGATCAACTTTCCCATTGTCTAATCAGACTAGTATTGATAAGGTGGACTGCATTGTTTTATTGTGTGTAATGTTATCTGCTGAAGTAAATGTTGTGGCCTGTCAAAGGGAGTGTCTCTCTATCTAATATCAAATGTGTGATGGGGGATTTTATGCCTCCCCCTGAGAGTGTCCTGTTTGCATGTAACCTCAATAAAAAGCAGGCTGTGTGCTCCAGCACATCAGACCTATTTTCTGTCCCTCTAACTTGCAGCTTTGACTCATGTTTGTAGGGGACAGCTTCAGCTAATATCACTACAGGGATTGCTATGTTTTTCATACTCCCTTAGCTACAGGGATTGCTACAGAAGGAAGAGGTTCACCTACTGGAGCCTGGTCGTAGGTCCAGGGCGCAGAGCAGACGGCGAGATACCAGCCCAGCAGCGGTGGTTCATAGAGTCTGCGTTACTTATGGTGGCTACGCAGCAGTTATAGAGTCTACGGTGCTGCTGCTCCTTTGGTGAGCGCTAGGAGCATCCTTTTCTACGGTCCAACTTCCAGCCAGCCTGGAGGCAACCGTAACAGCCATCAATGGCCTCAATAGCAAGCGGAATGGACCAAGGCAAAACAGGAATGGAGTGCTTTGATACAAAAGAGACGAGAAGTGCAAAAATAATCACACCTTTATTAATAGCAAAAAATAATAAAAAGTCCACAAGTCAAATAACAAGCCAGGAGTCAAAACCAGAGCTGGTAGTCAGACGAGCCGAGTCAGGAGCCAAAGCGAATAGTCAGATGAGCCGGAATCAGGAACAAGGAAAACAGCAGAGTCATAAACAAGCCAGGGATCAGGAACCTGGAAGGACGTCAGGCAGCCAGGTAAAACACAGGAGCTCTCACAAACAGGTCTGAGACAACGCAAGAGCAAAGCATACTGAACAGAGGACCTTTAAATAATAAGTGATGACATCACAATTCTGAGACCCTATAAGAGACCTAAGTCCCCAGAGGGTGCTATATGAGTATATGCAGTATTACCAAAGGGTTAAATATATAATAAAATGCAATAAAATGTTCACAATGATAATTAAAATATGGAAAGGGGAACCTCATTAAATGTGGCCAAATTCCACTCGATAGTCCATAATAGTCCTGGAAAGTTCCAATGGGATATTTAGTGGTAGATGGTGTCCCCAAAAGATTGTTGTAGGGCTTCAATTTTGTCCGGCTGCACTCTCCAAATACTGTCCCCAGCTGGGAATAGGGCTTCTGTAGAAAAGGATAAAGAGAGGTGCACAAATGTGTGTATCTGTAGAAGCAAGGTACAAACAAGGTACTGGTATTATATGCACAGGGTACTCACAGAGTATACGAGCACACCAGTGTGCTTGTGGACACAAGCTGGTAATCAGAGCAAACCAGCTGGCTCTCTTCGGTATACAGCACTCCTAAAGATCCGCAAACTTCTGGTAGTGGCTTGCTTGTTTGTGAGCGTAGAAATTCAAGGCAATAGTATTTGTATAAAACCAAAAACACTTTAATTGTATTTTTAACAAATAAGCCTTAGAACATCAAAGATCGTTTACACAAGCAAGGATAAAATAGTATAAATATTGCAACGCGTTTCTCGGCTCTCCTGGCCGTTTCATCAGGCATAATGAAAATATTTAAAACCGGCTTTTTTATTGCCGCCACTACCAGACGATTATGTCACACGCCTCTATTGTAGGTGTGTGTTATTAGGCCAATCACTCTATTGTGTTACCTAGTGGTGTGTACACACCCCCATCAATACGTGTGTTTCACGTCACCATCATGGATCGCTATCAGAGTTGCCAAACCTAACGTAATTGGTGGAGCGGTGTGTACAACCTAAAACATGATAATTCACTGTCTAACCGCTGAATATAAAACTGTGTTGTTACTAACATAATTATTAAATATGCTGTTAATCTGTTACCAAAATAATGTGATCCATATAGTTGGATATATAAGTGAATACCGAAAAGTGTAAACAAGGCTATTAGGAATTCGGTATGTGAATAATATATATTACATATACAGCCTCAAGTTTCCGACACGGGCTATAAACATATACAATGTGTATTACTATGTGAATAGAATGGCGTGAATATGAATGGTCTAGCATCTTAGACCTAAGCTGTGTGATGGATTGTTATCTAAATAGAATGATGTGTGAGTTATGTGAATGTGACCGTGTGTGTCAAATAATGACTAAACCTTAAATTGACAATATATAATATAATACAATGTTAAATGTGCTCCTAAAGTTATGTACTGGATGTTAATAGATACTAAAATAAATACATAATAAGCTTAGTTCTAATAATATAATATTGTTACTCAAAAGTGGAATCCTATATATAAATTAAAGAAATACAAGGAGAAAAAGCAGATACCAAGAGGATTAAGAATTTTTAAACATTGCTCTTTCAAAAATAACCAAGAATTGACCAAAAAATGGTATGAAATACTAAATGATTGTTCTTTTAATTTATAGATTTGCTGATTGCACATAGACAAAGTTTGGTAGGAGTTGGAACCTATGAAGGACCATTCAGAATATAATAGGTTAAATGCCGAGACCATTAAAATAGTTGATGAGTATCAAAATGATATCATTAGAGTAAAAAATGGCAAATTTAAAAGAGACGAAGATGATTATGCTGATGGTGTGGTATACACATTTAACAAGAAAACAACAGTCCCAAATGAAAACAATAGTAGCTGGACAAAGGTACAATACAAGAACAAAAGTAACCGACATTTCAATAATATACATTCATCTCAATCACCAAATCAGTATAGGAATAATTCGGGATCACATTATAATCAACATTGGGAAGGTAATAATTCTGCCAATAGGAATCATCAGAATAGACAACACCATCAGTATAATCAACTACACACATCAAAATCCTAACCTCATTCCATTACAAAATCGTTATGAACCACTTCTGGATGCACCAGAGGGTAATAGACATTTTGGGACAACAAAACCATAGTTCAAACACTCAAATAGCATCTATTGAACATGGCCATATAGGCCACACAAGAATAGAGATGCCCTCCACTTCCAATAGTAATTTTTTAGGGGTTCCCAACTTGGCTCCATTATGGAGAAGGAACATAAATCCACCCAAGACACAACAACATCTACAATCACAGCAACAAAAGAAAAAAAGACCCTACCCAAACGGGGAAGACGAGGGAGAGGTAACACCTTACAAAAAAAGCAATTACAAAAATTAGCCAAAGGTATATTTAACCTTTCCTCCCATAAGTTAACTAAGGATGAAGTTAGAATTTTAGGGAGAGGCTTATCATATTGCCCACCGAACCCCCACAAACTGTTTGATTTATTCGTTGACTTGAATAAATATACTAGAAAACTATCATTACAAAGATATTTCGCTTTGAAAAATCTCAAAAAAAGCAATATAGAAGGAACTCCAATTTTGACCCACTCTATGAATAGTCAAGCACATACTGTCTACACCGAACCTGACTTAATCACTGAGGATCTATTTGAGGGTTTTATCCATACCCCTCTGGCATTACCAACACATTTTAATCCTCCCAAGAATGATGTAACCTACATCAACCTCTTCCAACAATTAGTAATGGAAGATTTCGATAAATTGCCCAAGTTTTCCAACAAACATAAAAGACTGTGGCCAAACGAGGCAAAAGCCCTTCAATCCTTAGCCAACGATCCCACATTGGTGATCAGGCAGGCAGACAAGAGGGGGGGGATAGTTCTGCAGAACTATCAAGTTTACATCAGTGAGGCCAAACACATTCTATTTAATATTGAGTATTATAGGAAACTTGATGTTGATCCTACACAGATCTTTATGAAAAAATTGCTGTGTATCTTGGAAGATGGTAGTGGTAAGGGGATATTGAATTCAAAAGAACGGAAATTTTTAACCCCTTCACATCCATCTATCCCATACTACTACCATCTTCCTAAGGTCCATAAGAATCCCCTCAAACCACCTGGTCGGCCCATCATTGCGGGTATAAACAGTTTAACAGATAAGTTATCACAATACATAGATAGCTTTCTTCAAAAGTATGTCCAAAATTTGCCATCTTTCATTAGGGATACAACTGATTTATTGTACAAAATAAAAGAATACAAACAGGAGGATAATGTAATTTGAGTAACGGCAGATGTAAGTAACCTTTATTCTAATATTTCCCATGAATTAGGTCTTCTAACCATGAAGTATTATTTGGATGAGTATATGTATATGCCCACAATCCAAAAAGAATATATTCTCACACTCATTGAATTCATATTGAAACACAATTATTTCCAATTTTTAGATGATTTTTATTTACAGGTGAAAAGTACAGACATGGGCTCCAGGTTTGCCCCCAGTTTTGCAAATTTATTTATGAGTTATTTTGAACTCAATTACATCTATAACTCGAACTGGAGGGCAAACCTGGTGTTCTATGGCCGGTACATAGATGATTTAATTTTTATTTTTAAAGGGACAGTAGATGAGGCAAAATTATTTTGTATGGACCTAAACAATAATACAATGGGTATCCAATTTACTTCCAACATCCAGTCAGATACAACAGAATTCTAAGGCCTAGATTTGGAGTTTGGCGGTAGCAGTGAAAACCAGCGTTAGAGGCTCCTAACGCTGGTTTTAGGCTACCTCCGGTATTTGGAGCTCACTTTTCAGCCGCGACTTTTCCATACCGCAGATCCCCTTACGTCAATTGCGTATCCTATCTTTTCAATGGGATTTTTCTAAATCCGGTATTTAGAGTCGTGTCTGAAGTGAGCGCTAGAATTCTAACGACAAAATTCCAGCCGCAGAAAAAAGTCAGTAGTTAAGAGCTTTCTGGGCTAACGCCGGTTCATAAAGCTCTTAACTACTGTACTCTAAAGTACACTAACACCCATAAACTACCTATGAACCCCTAAACCGAGGCCCCCCCACATCGCCACCACTCGATTTAATTTTTTTAACCCCTAATCTGCCGACCGCCACCTACGTTATCCTTATGTACCCCTAATCTGCTGCCCCTAACACCGCCGACCCCTATATTATATTTATTAACCCCTAACCTGCCCCCCACAACATCGCAGCCAGCTACCTACAATAATTAACCCCTAATCTGCCGACCGCAAAGAGCCGCCACCTACATTATAGCTATGTACCCCTAATCTGCTGCCCCTAACACCGCCGACCCCTATATTATATTTATTAACCCCTAATCTGCCCCCCACAACGTCGCCTCCACCTGCCTACACTTATTAACCCCTAATCTGCCGAGCGGACCGCACCGCTATCATAATAAAGTTATTAACTCCTAATCCGCCTCACTAACCCTATAATAAATAGTATTAACCCCTAATCTGCCCTCCCTAACATCGCCGACACCTAACTTCCAACATTAACCCCTAATCTGCCGATTGGAGCTCACCGCTATTCTAATAAATGTATTAACCCCTAAAGCTAAGTCTAACCCTAACACTAACACCCCCCTAACTTAAATATAATTTAAATCTAACGAAATAAATTAACTCTTATTAAATAAATTATTCCTATTTAAAGCTAAATACTTAACTGTAAAATAAATCCTAATATAGCTACAATATAAATTATTATTATATTATAGCTATTTTAGGATTAATATTTATTTTACAGGTAACTTTGTATTTATTTTAACCAGGTACAATAGCTATTAAATAGTTAAGAACTATTTAATAGCTAAAATAGTTAAAATAATTACAAAATTACCTGTAAAATAAATCCTAACCTAAGTTACAATTAAACCTAACACTACACTATCATTAAATTAATTAAATAAAATATCTACAATTACCTACAATTAAACCTAACACTACACTATCAATACATTAATTAAATACAATATCTACAAATAACTACAATGAAATAAACTAACTAAAGTACAAAAAATAAAAAAGAACTAAGTTACAAAAAATAAAAAAATATTTACAAACATAAGGAAAATCTTACAACAATTTTAAACTAATTACACCTACTCTAAGCCCCCTAATAAAATAACAAAGCCCCCCAAAATAAAAAATGCCCTACCCTATTCTAAATTACTAAAGTTCAAAGCTCTTTTACCTTACCAGCCCTGAACAGGGCCCTTTGCGGGGCATGCCCCAAAGAATTCAGCTCTTTTGCCTGTAAAAAAAAACATACAATATCCCCCCCACCAACATTACAACCCACCACCCACATACCCCTAATCTAACCCAAACCCCCCTTAAATAAACCTAACACTAAGCCCCTGAAGATCATCCTACCTTGTCTTCACCATACCAGGTTCACTGATCGGTCCTGGCTCCAAAATCTTCATCCAACCCAAGCGGGGGCTGGTGATCCATCATCCGGCGGCTGAAGAGGTCCAGAAGAGGCTCCAAAGTCTTCATCCTATCCGGGAAGAAGAGTAGATCCGGACCGGCAACCATCATCTTCCAAGCAGCATCTTCTATCTTCATCCGATGAGGACCGGCTCCATCCTGAAGACCTCCACCGCGGACCCATCTTCATCCGGCGACGTCCAACTGAAGAATGACGGTTCCTTTAAGGGACGTCATCCAAGATGGCGTCCCTCGAATTCCGATTGGCTGATAGGATTCTATCAGCCAATCGGAATTAAGGTAGGAATATTCTGATTGGCTGATGGAATCAGCCAATCAGAATCAAGATCAATCCGATTGGCTGATCCAATCAGCCAATCAGATTGAGCTCGCATTGTATTGGCTGATCGGAACAGCCAATAGAATGCAAGCTCAATCTGATTGGCTGATTGGATCAGCCAATCGGATTGAACTTGATTCTGATTGGCTGATTCCATCAGCCAATCAGAATATTCCTACCTTAATTCCGATTGGCTGATAGAATCCTATCAGCCAATCGGAATTCGAGGGACGCCATCTTGGATGACGTCCCTTAAAGGAACCGTCATTCTTCAGTTGGACGTCGCCGGATGAAGATGGGTCCACGGTGGAGGTCTTCAGGATGGAGCCGGTCCTCATCGGATGAAGATAGAAGATGCCGCTTGGAAGATGATGGTTGCCGGTCTGGATCTACTCTTCTTCCCGGATAGGATGAAGACTTTGGAGCCTCTTCTGGACCTCTTCAGCCGCCGGATGATGGATCGCCAGCCCCCGCTTGGGTTGGATGAAGATTTTGGAGCCAGGACCGATCGGTGAACCTGGTATGGTGAAGACAAGGTAGGATGATCTTCAGGGGCTTAGTGTTAGGTTTATTTAAGGGGGGTTTGGGTTAGATTAGGGGTATGTGGGTGGTGGGTTGTAATGTTGGTGGGGGGGATATTGTATGTTTTTTTTTACAGGCAAAAGAGCTGAATTCTTTGGGGCATGCCCCGCAAAGGGCCCTGTTCAGGGCTGGTAAGGTAAAAGAGCTTTGAACTTTAGTAATTTAGAATAGGGTAGGGCATTTTTTATTTTGGGGGGCTTTGTTATTTTATTAGGGGGCTTAGAGTAGGTGTAATTAGTTTAAAATTGTTGTAAGATTTTCCTTATGTTTGTAAATATTTTTTTATTTTTTGTAACTTAGTTCTTTTTTATTTTTTGTACTTTAGTTAGTTTATTTCATTGTAGTTATTTGTAGATATTGTATTTAATTAATGTATTGATAGTGTAGTGTTAGGTTTAATTGTAGGTAATTGTAGATATTTTATTTAATTAATTTAATGATAGTGTAGTGTTAGGTTTAATTGTAACTTAGGTTAGGATTTATTTTACAGGTAATTTTGTTATTATTTTAACTAGGAAACTATTAAATAGTTATTAACTATTTAATAGCTATTGTACCTGGTTAAAATAATTACAAAGTTACCTGTAAAATAAATATTAATCCTAAAATAGCTATAATATAATTATAATTTATATTGTAGCTATATTAGGATTTATTTTACAGGTAAGTATTTAGCTTTAAATAGGAATAATTTATTTAATAAGAGATAATTAATTTCGTTAGATTAAAATTATATTTAATTTAGGGGGGTGTTAGTGTTAGATTTAGCTTTAGGGGTTAATACATTTATTAGAATAGCGGTGAGCTCCAGTCGGCAGATTAGGGGTTAATAATTGAAGTTAGGTGTCGGCGATGTTAGGGAGGACAGATTAGGGGTTAATACTATTTATTATAGGGTTAGTGAGGCGGATTAGGGGTTAATAACTTTATTATAGTAGCGCTCAGGTCCGGTCGGCAGATTAGGGGTTAATAAGTGTAGGTAGGTGGAGGCGACATTGAGGGGGCAGATTAGGGGTTAATAAATATAATATAGGGGTCGGCGGTGTTAGGGGCAGCAGATTAGGGGTACATAGGGATAATGTAAGTAGCGGCGGTTTACGGAGCGGCAGATTAGGGGTTAATAATAATATGCAGGGGTCAGCAATAGTGGGGGCGGCAGAATAGGGGTTAATAAGTGTAAGGTTAGGGGCGTTTAGACTCGGGGTACATGTTAGAGTGTTAGGTGCAGACGTAGGAAGTGTTTCCCCATAGGAAACAATGGTGCTGCGTTATGAGCTGAACGCGGCTTTTTTGCAGGTGTTAGGTTTTTTTCAGCTCAAACAGCCCCATTGTTTCCTATGGGGGAATCGTGCACGAGCACGTTTTTGAGGCTGGCCGCGTCCGTAGGCTACTCTGGTATAGAGAGTTGCAGTTGCGTTAAATATGCTCTACGCTCCTTTTTTGGAGCCTAACGCAGCCTTTATGTGGACTCTCAATACCAGAGTTATTTTTATGGTGTGGCCAGAAAAAAGCCAGCGTTAGCTACGCGGGTCCTTACCGACAAAACTCTAAATCTAGCCGTTAGACTTGACATTAACTTGGGATAAAGAACACAATATTTCCACATCTACTTTTTTCAAAACTGTAGACTGCAATAATTTTCTTCACTACACTAGTAATCACCACCTACAATGGAAAAACAATATACCGTTTAGTCAACTTTGTAGGATTAAGAGAAACTGTAGTTCAACAGAGAAATTTTATGAACAATCATGTATTTTAATTCAGAGATTCGAAGAAAAAGGTTATCCCTGGGAAATTATTAAAAATGGTTTTGAGAAAGCCTGTAAAATAGATAGGTCAAGAATTCTTCAAACTAAGAAGAGTATCACAAATAGTAAAGATCAGGCTAATAAACTTGAACAACCTTCTTTTGTAACCCAATATAATTCTAACTTTAAATCAATAAAAAAAAAGTGTTACAAAAACATTGGCCAATCTTATTAAAAGATCCCATATTAAAGAAAAATCTGAAAAACACTCCCAATGTGGTTTATAAAAGAGCACCCACAATCAAACAATCTTTGGCTCCCAGCAAAGTGGTTATCACTAAGAGATCCATTGGGAGTAGGATCCAGAGAAATCTAATGGGTAGGAAAGGGATCCACAAATGTGGCAAAATAAGATGCCATATGTGCAACTACATAACTCATGGTGCTAAATCTATCAAATCACACACTACTGGGGAAACTTTTCCCATTGAAGAGTCTTTGACGTGCAGCTCATCCTATGTAGTATATGTGTTATCATGCAAATGTGGGGTACAGTATCTGGGGCGTACAATACGAAATGTGCGCACCAGATGGAGCGAACATAGTAGGAACGTAAAAAATAAATCCACCAAACACAGTGTATCCAGGCATTATATTCAGGAACATAATGGAGAACACTGTCCTTTTAGTATCACTCCACTGGAAAGCATCCCTGCATCTAATAAATATAATAGGTTCACCAGATTACGCCAAAGGGAAACCTTTTGGATATTTAGATTTGGCTCTTTGTTTCCCAATGGGCTTAATGAAGTGGTAGATTTGTCAGCCTTTTAATATAGCAAATCTCTATAAAGTTTATATAAGTTAGTAGTTTAGATAGTGGTCACTTGTTATTTGATATTCAAAGTTGATCAAGACATCAGCTATATCATACCACTGAGTCCAACCAGCACTGATGTTCTAATGTACAAAACAAATTTGTTAATAATTATATACTGTATATATTAATGTAAAGGTATTTTTTTTTATATTAATGTAAAGGTTTTTTTTTATATTAATGTAAAGGTATTTTTTTTATATTAATGTAAAGGTATTTTTTTTTATATTAATGTAAAGGTATTTTTTTATATTAATGTAAAGGTATTTTTTTTATATATTAATGTAAAGGTATTTTTTTATATTAATGTAAAGGTATTTTTTTTATATTAATGTAAAGGTATTTTTTATATTAATGTAAAGGTATTTTTTTATATATTAATGTAAAGGTATTTTTTTATATTAATGTAAAGGTTTTTTTTATATTAATGTAAAGGTATTTTTTTTTATATTAATGTAAAGGTATTTATTTATATTAATGTAAAGGTATTTTTTTAATATTAATATAAAGGTATTTTTTTATATATTAATGTAAAGGTATTTTTTTATATTAATGTAAAGGTATTTTTTTATACTAATGTAAAGGTATTTTTTATATTAATGTAAAGGTATTTTTTTATATATTAATGTAAAGGTATTTTTTTATATTAATGTAAAGGTATTTTTTTTATATATTAATGTAAAGGTATTTTTTTTATATTAATGTTAAGTTATTTTTTTAATGATTGTATTTTTTTATAGGTATTTGTTTAATATGTGAAGAATTTTAGAATAAGTATTGGTCACATGAATGTGACATATTATGACTGTAATAGTGATTATCATGTTTTATATTTAGTAATATGTACCACCGCCTCTATTGTAGGGTGTTAATATGTTAGAGATCTGGTCAGTACTTTGTTTATATATAGAATCGTATACTTACATCACACTGACCAGATTCACTAAATTAAGTTATGATTTAGATCAACATGTTCACCTACACTTAAAGAAGTTTTGGGCATTATTATTATCATTATTATAATTTATATATAGGATTCCACTTTTGAGTAACAATATTATATTATTAGAACTAAGCTTATTATATATTTATTTTAGTATCTATTAACATCCAGTACATCACTTTAGGAGCACATTTAACATTGTATTATATTATATATTGTCAATTTAAGGTTTAGTCATTATTTGACACACATGGTCACATTCACATAACTCACACATCATTTTATTTAGATAACAATCCATCACACAGCTTAGGTCTAAGATGCTGGACCCATTTATCTATGAAACTTTCAATTTTGGGGATCCGTATTTTATAGGCCACTGGAGATATTTTGTCAGTAATGACAAAAGGACCTTTCCATGAGGGAAGAAATTTCTTTTCCCTAACCTGATCTCTTCCAAAGTTATAAAGATAAACTTTATCATGTATTTCATATTCCTTTTTGGATGTTTTGAGATCATAATAGGTTTTAGTGGCAGTTGCGGCTCTTTCTAAATTCCTTTGAGCAAATGCAAAGGCATATTGCAGATGCTTTCTTAGGTTGTCCACATATTGATGTGTATTGGCAGCGTTTATCAAGTTTTGGTCTGATGTACGGTACAGCAGATGCTGAGGTAGAACCATTCTTCTACCAGTCATCAGTTCAAAAGGTGACATCTTGGTAGCACTACTTGCAGTTGCTCTTAATGCCATTAGGACTAGAGGTAGTTTTACATCCCAGTCTTTACCCATTTCGCTCACAAACTTTTTGAGGATTTTCACAATGGACTGGTTGTAACGCTCTACACCACCACTTGAGGCAGCTCTATAAGCAATATGGAGCTTTCTTTTTACCCCTAGTATTTTCCACATTTTGGTCATCACTTCGCTAGTGAAGTGGGTCCCCCGATCTGACTCGATTCTTTGGGGTAAACCAAATCTGGAGAATACGTGGTTGATGAGCGATGCTGCACATGTTTCAGCACTATTGTTAGGTGCACTGATGCACTCTACCCATTTAGTGAACAGGCATGTCACTGTTAACATGTATTTGTTACCTCTTGATGACATTGTTACTGGACCAATAAAATCGATTTGTATATCTGACCATGGCATTACCATCCCCCTCTTCTGCAATGGCGCTCTATGCATTGGCGCAGTGGGTTGAAACTGTGGACAGATTAGACACCCTTGACAGTACATCTGAACATCTTTCAACATGTGTGGCCAAAAAGCATAATCACGCAATATTTCATACGTGAGTTTGGCACCACGATGACCGGATGTGGGAGCATCATGGGCATGTTGAAGCATTAGACCTCTGAATTTGTGGGGCACTACCCATTGCTGAATGCCAGTTTTGGATGTCCTAATTAACAAACCATCCTGTAGCTTGAATTGCGTTCTGGATTTCATTAAGATTCTAAGATCTTCTTTGCCAATACAATCATCTTTTGAGATGGGGTTGCCTTCAGGATCTTCTATGTGTTTATAGAAGATGCCTACAATGGGGTCTTCTTTTTGACTAGTTATCAGGTCCTCACTAGGAGAATCCTGACTCCATTGTACCAGGTTAGGCTCATTCTGTTGTTTGGTCTGGTTTCTGGTAATGGCTTCTACCTGAATTGCACCCATTAAATGGTCAATATTAAGGAGTTCTCCAGTTATGGCTCCTTGTTTGGCTAATGAATCCGCAAGGTCATTGCCTTCCTTATCCGGACCTAAAACCCTGGAATGACCCTTGGTCTTTTTCCAGTGTATGGTTAAATCATTGGATACCACCAGATTATCAATTTTGCAGAACAACTTGCCATGCTTGACTGGTTTGTTATTGCTTTTCTGCATGCCATTTCTTTTCCAAGTTGGAAGGTATTCAACAAAACTGCCACGCACATAATTTGAGTCAGTTATGATCACAAATTCATGAATACCATGTTCAATAGCCATTTCAATGGTTTTTAGAATAGCAGTTAGTTCTGCAACTTGACTGGATCTTGGTCCAATGTTAAAACCTACAGATATATTTGGGAATCCATTTGCCCAAGTTATACCAATGCCAGCGACTAATCTGCGCTCATTATCAATAGTGGCATGGTAAGAACAACCATCAACATATACCCAAGGTAATGTTTGA
The DNA here is from genome assembly GCF_027579735.1 of Bombina bombina. Classification (NCBI taxonomy): domain Eukaryota; kingdom Metazoa; phylum Chordata; class Amphibia; order Anura; family Bombinatoridae; genus Bombina; species Bombina bombina. The sequence goes on from NC_069501.1 coordinate 1,294,522,457, forward strand.
CAATGGTCCTCATTGTACATTTTATATGGGGAAAGCAATTGTTCCTCCAGAAAATTATCTTCTGATAATTCTTCCCCAGGATCTCTAGCAGTACAATCATGGAGCTCAGCAAGCCCCTGTGTGACTGGATTCTTTTTATTATGCTTGTAGCGAATTTCTAATGGCCAGCCTTGTAAGGAAAGAGTCCATGCTGTTATGCGGCTATTTGACAAATTTCCATCTCTTATTCTCTCACTTTGCAAATATAGCAAAGGCTGGTGGGCCGTTTCTACAATAATTTTCTCGCCCTGTATATAGCTGCGGAAATTTTGTAGAGCCCATACAGTAGATAAGAGGGCTTTTTCGCAATCGTTAAACTTTATTTCTACTGGGGATAGATTTTTGCTCGCATAAGCAATGGCTTTGTTTAAATTATCATGCTTTTGGTATAAAACAGCACTCATGCTTACATCTGTGCACCCTGTTTCTAAGTAGAAAGGTTTACCACCTTCAGGGTATGCTAAGCAAGGTGCTTGTGTGAGTTTTCTCTTCAGCTCTTTGGTGGTTGTCTCTTGAGATTCACTCCAGTGCCATTTCACATCCTTCTTTAGAAGAAGTAGTAGTGTTTTAGCTAACTCTGCATAATTATCAATGAATATGCGAGAATAATTCGTCGTACCCAGGAATGATGTCAATTCCTTTAAGTTAGTTGGGTTCTTAGAATTTACTATAGCTTCAACCTTTTTCTTCTGAGGATTTAGCCCTTCAGAAGTAACTTCTGAAGGGCCAAAAATTACAGAAGAGGATAGTGAGGGTCTGAATCGACCAATAACAGAGAGGGAAATACAAAAAAACATCAATTCAATGGCTAGAGGAAAAGCTCCTGGCCCAGACTGTTTACCGGTCGAATTTTATCAAATCCTGGAACAGATAACCAAATTTCGGAGAACTTTAAGAGGGCCAATATAATCTTAATTCCAAAGATCAATAAAGATCCTTCGGATATGACTTCATATAGGCCCATTTCACTTCTCGGCCTTGATTACAAGATACTGATGAAACTTCTGGCGGAAAGACTGAAATCTTTGTTACCAGCGATAGTGCATCAGGACCAGGCAGGCTTCGTTATGGGGAGAGCGTCTGAATTCAATGTAAGGAAAATTCTTCAGGTTATCAACCGGTTTGGGGGAGACTGTACTGCCCTGCCGGAGGCCTTCCTGCTATCCTTGGATGCAGAGAAGGCCTTTGACAGGGTGGAATGGCTCTTCTTGATCCAGGTCCTAGAAAGATTTGGATTTAGGGGCCTCTTTAGGGATTTTATTGTTAAAGTATATTCAGATATTAAGGCCTCTTTGTTGATTAACAACTCTATATCTAACTCATTTATGCTAACTAGAGGCACCCGTCAGGGATGCCCGATGTCTCCGTTATTGTTTGATGTTATAATAGAACCTCTGGCTATCAAATTAAGGAATATGTTGATCGGAATAAATATAGACCAGGTAAAATTTAAAACTGCTCTATTCGCAGATGACCTTCTGCTATTTGTTGCTGAGCCAAGAAAACAGATTAGTGCTATTATTAATCTGCTTGAACAATATGGTAGAGCCTCAGGGTATAAAACAAACCTTTTGAAGTCCAAAATCTTGTGGCTGAAGCACGATTCAGGGGAAGTACAACCCTTTCAGTTTATAGAAACGAACTCGCTGGAATATCTGGGGTTGAAGATCTCTGCTAATACAGCAGATTGGTATAAAGATAATTTTGTATCAATACTGAGGGATAGCAGAGAAAAATTAAAATCATGGGCCTCACTCCCGGTTTCACTTACAGGTAAGATAGCTCTCTATAAGATGTTTATTGTCCCTAAGATTCTGTATACTTTGAGGATGTTTCCTCTCTTAATTAATAAGACTGATCTACGTCTCTTTAATCAAGCTCTGAGAGCATTTCTTTGGAGCGGGAGAAAGCCAAGATTGAAACTAGCCAAGTTATATCAACCCTATTTCAAAGGCGGGCTCGCTTTACCCGATCTAGAGAGATATAATCAGGCTACCATCTTAAGATTCCCTATAGATTGGCTAACAAGATCCTTTGTATACTCGGATGAGATTCTCGAGAATCAAGTTTGTACCCCGCTCTCCTTAAACTATATCCTATTTGCTTCAAATAAAGAACTAGGAAAGAGATTAATGGAACACCCTTTGTATAGAGATATAATAATAGTCTGGAGAAGGTTAACTAAATCGATTGGAATGAGGCAGAACATCTCAAAATGGTTGCCGATAACTGGCAATACACACTTTCCTTTAGGCAATATGGTGGACATTTTTGAAAAATGGTCACCAGGGAGACCACTTATAGTGAAAGACTTCTATGACCCTGAGTCAAATAAAGTTTTCACATTTGATAGATTTCAAGAGATTTTTCCGGAAGTTCAGAAAAAACATATATTCTATTTTATTCAAGTAAAAGGCTATATCCTTAAACTAGTGAATTTGGATCCCCAGTTGTGGGAACAACATCCGCTGGTTGATCTGGTAAAGGTTAGGAAGGGATTATTATCCTTTATCTATAAATTTTTGGTATCCCTGGAAGAAACCTCGGTTCTAGCAGATTTGACTTCCCAGTGGTTAACACTGGTTGACTCTCCTGATCTTGAAACAATACTCTTAAAGAGTGTAAAAACTGCACAGAGGCTGTTTTCTTCGTCTTATTATAGGGAAATTCAATTTAGGGTGATACACAGAGATTATTTAATTCCTCGGAGAGTGGCCAAGTGGAACAAAACTGTGTTTAATATCTGCTCTAAATGCCACTTTCATGACCCCGACTTGATTCATCTAGTCTGGGGATGCCCTAAGGTAAATCAATTTTAGATGAAGGTAGAATATTTTCTCTCTAATATAGTAAAAAAAAAGATCCAGCTAACACGAGACTCTATCCTTTTTTTAAGATCCCACACCGCTTGGGATAAAGATGTTGATTTTATACTAATAGCATTAACAATTATTAGAACACTTCTCTTTAAATATTGGATTTCTTGTAAGACACCCACTATCCCAGAAGTGAGGAAAGCACTATTAGACTCATCAATCAAAGCAGCATATGAATCAAAATTGGAGAGGCCCTCAGGAGAGAAATTCTGTAGAAGGTGGAGAGTTTTCGTGGGCTTTCAGGGAAACGACTTTGTACAATATATAGAACAAATCATTAACATTAAATTAGATTAGGGGGGGATACGGGGGGGGCGAGAGGAGAGAGGGAATATTCTTCATTACTACTACCCTTTTTTTTTTTTTTTCTTCTTTGAGTTGTCCGGGAAAGGGTCATGGCTACCTGGCTTTTGTCCCTTTCTATATATTGTTTCTTTTATGCTGTAATCTCAATACATGGAGAATTGTGTGTTATGTGTGTGTTGTTTGTATTTGTCTTTTTTCTTTTTTGTATAATAAAAATTTATAAATAAAAAAAAAAAAAAAAAGAGGTCAATATTAAGGAGTTCTCCAGTTATGGCTCCTTGTTTGGCTAATGAATCCGCAAGGTCATTGCCTTCCTTATCCGGACCTAAAACCCTGGAATGACCCTTGGTCTTTTTCCAGTGTATGGTTAAATCATTGGATACCACCAGATTATCAATCTTGCAGAACAACTTGCCATGCTTGACTGGTTTGTTATTGCTTTTCTGCATGCCATTTCTTTTCCAAGTTGGAAGGTATTCAACAAAACTGTCACGCACATAATTTGAGTCAGTTATGATCACAAATTCATGAATACCATGTTCAATAGCCATTTCAATGGTTTTTAGAATAGCAGTTAGTTCTGCAACTTGACTGGATCTTGGTCCAATGTTAAAACCTACAGATATATTTGGGAATCCATTTGCCCAAGTTATACCAATGCCAGCGACTAATCTGCGCTCATTATCAATAGTGGCATGGTAAGAACAACCATCAACATATACCCAAGGTAATGTTTGACAATGGTCCTCATTGTACATTTTATATGGGGAAAGCAATTGTTCCTCCAGAAAATTATCTTCTGATAATTCTTCCCCAGGATCTCTAGCAGTACAATCATGGAGCTCAGCAAGCCCCTGTGTGACTGGATTCTTTTTATTATGCTTGTAGCGAATTTCTAATGGCCAGCCTTGTAAGGAAAGAGTCCATGCTGTTATGCGGCTATTTGACAAATTCCCATCTCTTATTCTCTCACTTTGCAAATATAGCAGAGGCTGGTGGGCCGTTTCTACAATAATTTTCTCACCCTGTATATAGCTGCGGAAATTTTAAAGAGCCCATACAGTAGATAAGAGGGCTTTTTCGCAATCGTTAAACTTTATTTCTACTGGGGATAGATTTTTGCTCGCATAAGCAATGGCTTTGTTTAAATTATCATGCTTTTGGTATAAAACAGCACTCATGCTTACATCTGTGTACCCTGTTTCTAAGTAGAAAGGTTTACCACCTTCAGGGTATGCTAAGCAAGGTGCTTGTGTGAGTTTTCTCTTCAGCTCTTTGGTGGTTGTCTCTTGAGATTCACTCCAGTGCCATTTCACATCCTTCTTTAGAAGAAGTAGTAGTGTTTTAGCTAACTCTGCATAATTATCAATGAATATGCGAGAATAATTCGTCATACCCAGGAATGATCTCAATTCCTTTAAGTTAGTTGGGTTCTTAGAATTTACTATAGCTTCAACCTTTTTCTTCTGAGGATTTAGCCCTTCAGAAGTAACTTCATGTCCCAGGAAGTTTACAGGAGTGCGGCACCATTGAGCTTTTTGTAGGGATAATTTGACACCTGCCCTTTTAAGTTGGCTGAGGACTTGTTTAAGCTCTGCGATGTGTTTTTCAAAGTCTGTGCTTTTGATTAAAACATCATCAACGTAAGATAAGGTCCCCCTTTCCAGTGCATCAGGCATAGCCTTATGCATGAATACAGCAAATTCATTTCCAGAATTTATGTATCCAAATGGAAGTCTCTGGAATGCATATTGGACCTTTTGGAAAGAGAATGCCAGTTTATATTGGTCCTCTTCATGTACCTTTATGGTCCAATATCCCTGTGCACAATCAATGGCAGTGAATATTTTGGATCCCTGCATCTGCACTGGTCAATGTATGGTACAGGCCAACCAGACATGTACACTCGTTTGTTTAGCTGTCTTAAGTCAGCACACAAACGCCATTGTCCATTGGGCTTAAGGACACCTACAATAGGATTATTATAAGAGCTGTGCACCTGTCGTATGATACCCTTTTCTTCCAAGTTCCTTATGATTTCTGCAAGAGAATCATAAGAGGCTAAAGGAAGTCTGTATTGTTTAACAAAGACAGGTGGTGCATTGGGATCTGTTTGCATCCTTGAAATGTGCAAGTCTGTAGTACCACAGTCGTAAGAATCCCTAGCAAAAATATGCTTGTACTCCATCAGGAGTTCTCGCCGCAGTTGGCGTTCATCATCGCTGGAACAGCCATTAGCTAAGGATATTTGTTCCTCGACTATTTGCTGAAATCCTGGAAAGATTTCAGGCTGTCCTATTTCATAGGCTTCTTCCAACCTAGAGGTGAGATCCCCTTGATTATAATTTACATTGCTCCCATGACTCTGGGTATTGGGGTAATCTTGCTGTTTGATTGGCTGATCAAACACTAGAGAGGCTTCTTCAATTTTACAGATGCCTTCCTCTGAGCTGAAGGGATAAATAGACTGAATATTAAATAGACCCTCTGGCATAGAAGCAAAGGATTGTTCTATTAATTGTTCGTCAGTTAAGTATCCTTCAGGGATCAGCCCAATTACATTATTCTGGAATCCAAAAGTGTAATAACTTGATTCCAGTGCATATCCTATGGTAGTTTCCTTGGATAATGTTATATCCTGTGGGGTCATGTTATGCACAATAATATGTATTGGAACAGTTCCAATATTCACCATAGGACTGTAGGTTACTGTGACACCCAGATTTTGTATTCTATGGGAGAGGCAAATTAGTGTTTCAGAAGTTTTTAATTTCTGACCTCTCTATACCTGTAATGGTAAAAGGAATGTATCAGTCCCGGCAGGAATTACAACATCGCTAGACACCTGTATATTCACAGCATATGGCAATTGCTGGTTTGATTTCAGGGCTGCATTTTCATCTTGAAATACTTCAGGGTCCCCCTTTAACCTGCTCCAGAGGCAAGAGTTAATCAAATCTATTTGTATGGCATATCTATGTAAGATATCATTGCCAATGTATATTTGATTATGGGTAGTATTTAAAACTAAAAACAGGTGCTTCACTGACTTATTTCCTATAGAGATAGATAATAAGCACTTAGCTGTGATGTTATAGCTTTCAAACCTGTTATCCAGGTTGCTGACACTGTGGTCTTGGGGAGAAAGATATTTAATCACTTTAGGTTCAGCTATCTGTGCTAATAAACCTTCGCTTATATAGCTAGCTTCCTGTTTCAAGTTTATTTTAGCATATTTTGTTTTACCAAGGTCATGTACTTGTATAGGGATAAATAGATCCTCTTTAACTCTCTCAATACCTGTGAGGTATTGAGTGTGGCCTCCCCCCTTAGGGATTTTATGATCCCCCTTGTGGAGTGATATGGTTAATACATTGCCATCTAGGGAAATATTCGCTATCTTTCCAGGTGAAATTTTAAAAGTATTACCATCAGAGCCACTTAAAGGAGTCTGATCATCTTTTTGTAGAATAGTGATTTCAGGTACAGAGTTATTCCTGAAATGAATCTCCACAGCATCTGGTTTCTCTTCCACCACGTGACAGCTATGTCGGGTGTGAGATATACCAGATTTTTCATAATGGATAGGCCTTTTAACTTGTGACCAAATTACATTATTTATGCAATCAATTATGGTGCTTAATCGCTTCATGAGATCACTACCAATAATAAACCAATCAGTTGGCAGATCCACTATAATGACAGGGTGTCTTATGACCCTGTTCCCCAATTTAAATTTTAACCAGGCCGTACCGTGGACTTTTAGAGAATCACCCCCAACTCCTATTAGAGGACCGTCAAATTCTTTTATTTTAGGTTTGTGGGGTGTTAGCTCATTTAGCTGTGTGTAGTACCTGTGGGATAAAATAGTTGCCTGAGACCCAGTATCGACTAATCCCATGATAGGGTTGGAGACTGAATCTTGTAGTTCAGCCAATACATAATATCTCCCTGCAGTTTCTACCATTTCACACATAAAATTGGCATTCTCATACATCTGTGGGCTTCGCCACGTGTTACCTGAATTCGCCACATTTTCCCGTGCAGAGGAAGTTTCATACCTACCGGCCTCCTCCATGACAGGGTCGGCTGGATTCTTGTGTACTGCATCTGTGGAAATAAGGTTAAGAGAGTGCTGCAAAGGAAGAGATTTGTTCATTTTTCCCGGATGAGGTTGCTTGTCATCACGGCTAATTTGTCCGTTTCCGGTCTGTGGGGAGAGAACATGATTAGTATCATTGATATTTATTATTAAATTTTGTATATCTCTCCCCTCCCTCTTAGGTGATACCACAGTGTTTATGACTGTGCCAGTGGTCCACTGCTGACCACTGGCTGTACCCCTAAAAAAGTATTGTTCGGTTGCTGAGCCGTAAGTTTTTTACTCATATTAGCGACTTGTTCACTTAACCGAATTAGCTGGGTACTAAGCTGATCTACTTGATTGTACAAGTTACCCCTACTCCTGGGCCTATCTATTGATGCCCCATAATAATGATTCTTGGACCATTGGTTCCCCTCAGAATTAGAGCTGCTATTTCTATCCTGGCGTGGTTGCCCCTGGGGTTCAATTTGTTCTGCATTATTATTTTGGGGAGCATTATTTACTTGGGGTGTCTGGTTATCCTGAGAATACCTTCGCTGTCTATTGTATCTACCTTTGCGGGGGTACCCATTATTCTGTGGGTATTCTCTTTTGGCGTAATTATTCACCTGAGTATGTCCCCTGCTTTGGCTATAGTCTCTCTGCGCCTCATCCCGTGTTGGGGGAGGGGTAGAGTTAAACCTCTGTGGAGATGGCCCATTTTCTCTGGCCACTTCCGCGTAGGTTTTTTTTAGACTCCAAATTTAGGGGTTCAGGTGACACCCTAGTTTCGGCCACTATTTTAGGATTGGGCTTTTTCTCCCTTTTATCCCCCTGTTCACTGGACTGCTGAATAGAGTATAATTTCGTACTCTCTTTGATCAGCCATTCCAATGAACAGTTCTCCTCAAAATCTCTAGTTGATTTTGATGGGTGTGGGTAGCGCTTCAAAAAATATTTTCACAAACTCTGAACCTTCAAATATGGGATCATTTTCAGCCATGCTGTACGCATTCTTCAATATAGAAAGGAATTCGATTGGACTTTGATTCGCACTACATCTTAAACCATATACAGCTATTCTTGCTGCCATTTTAGTGCGATGTTGTCCGAATTCCTTTCTGCATTGTCGTTTTGTTTCACTCCAGGAACGAATATTCATATCCTTTAGTGAAGCAAAGAATTTGTGATACTTACTTTGAAATACCCAGGGTAGAAATTCAATTTTTAACTGCTCACTTGTAACACTCATTATAGATAATGCGTTTTCAAAGGCCTCTAAGTGGTCAATTATGGAAGTGGCCCCCCCTTTAGAAAATGGGCGTTGTGACGAAACCAATCTCGCCACTGTACATTGGAGGGCCTGTTATGGAACATTCTTTGGGCTGGAGGTACATGGGCTTAAGGATACCCAGAGACTGCATGGAAATATGGAATGTTATATGCTGGACACCCCATGTACTTTCATAACTCTGTCTTATGTCTATGTCACCCTGTATCCATAAATACAGGATGGGTACAGGGTGTGAGTGCCCCTTGTGGGAGCAATTGTGACTCTATAAGCCAAGTGGGCATAAAAGACTTTATAGCTAATAAGAACTGTTCCTATATTCAGTAATAAGATGTATTCTATGTATGTTTCAGATCTGATTGTGTCTCAGGAGTCTGTCTGGGTAAACTGATTGTGTCCTTGTGTGATTATGTTAACTAGACTGCCCAACATCAGATTGTCTGAGTAAACGTTCTTCCCCAGTTAATTAACTTAATATGTTAATCTGTTTTACCTGTCAATAGACAATTGTTAGAGGTTTGATGCATTGTTCATATGTCTGCTTTACTGTTAAACCAATGCCCTTTGTAACCTGAAGCCAGGGTGTATAAATCTGTGTGCTGCCTTCAAATAAAGTAGACATTCTGTTTTAAACCTGAAACTGGCGGGGTTGTGTATTGCTGATTCCCTATGCAGGACATTGTTCTCTGGTATTAACCCTTGGTACACAGTTGGTACTGTAACATTGGTGGCAGCGACGGAATGAACCTTATCGCCCAGAAGAGCAACTACACAAGCCAGTAACCTCAGGAAGAGGGGGATTATTACAATACTGACTAAGATGGAAAAGAGAAAAGTAAATTTTGCAGCTTTTAAAAACTTCCTGGAAACAGAAGGAGAGATTGATGGGTACCTTGCGGATTTTGAGAGGCAATGTGCACTACACAAGGTACCCGCAGAGGACTGGGTCACGATATTATCTGGAAAATTATCCGGCCGGGCCAGAGAGGCTTTTCGGGCCATTCCAGATGAGGAAGTCAGGGATTATAATACTGTAAAAGAGGCTCTGCTCTCCAGGTATGTGGTTACACCGGAGGCATACCGGAGACGGTTCAGAGACACTGTTAAATTAGCTGGAGATTCCTACCTTGAGTGGGCATGTAAGGTGCACCGCACAGCAGCTCACTGGATAGCGGGGTGCCAAGCCATATCTGGGGAAGAGGTGCTGCAGCTATTCCTGTTGGAACATTGCTTCGACAAATTACCCGCAGGAGTTCGAGAGTGGGTTCGGGACCGTAAACCCTCCACCCTGCAGGAAGCGGCTCGCTTGGCAGATGAGTATACGGATGCCCGCAAACTGGACACTGCTACCACTAAGCCCCCTGCTAGAGTGGAGTACAAACCCCCAGTCACCCCAGCAGCTGCCAGTTACCAAACCCCGGTGCACCACTATACCACACGGCCTCCGGCCACGAACTACCCTCAGAGAGCCCTGCGGTGCTACACACAACCTATTCGGTGCTTTAGATGTAAGCAACTAGGGCACAAAAGACCAGAGTGTCCCCTAAACGCAGCGAACCAAGCGCAGTCCTGGAGAAGACCCGCCGGCGGAATCCCACGTAATCCTCAGCCTGCGGCCCGCTACGTAGAGGCGCAAGAATGCTGGAGCATCCTACATGAGGCAGACCTTGTGCAAGCTGCCCACCGGAATAACCGGCAACTGGTTAAAGTGAATGGGAAGAAGGTCAGTGGTCTACGGGATACTGGTGCTACCATGACCTTGCTTCAAAAGAACTTGGTGTCTGAGAAACAGTACACTGGAGACACTGTGGCTGTGAGGGTAGCAGGGGGCGATGTGTTCAGCCTACCTGTTGCCAGGGTACATTTGGATTGGGGAGTGGGTGCTAGACCTGTGAATGTGGGGGTCAAGAAGGACTTACCTGCTGATGTTCTTCTTGGAAATGACTTGGCCCCCCTTGTTTCTGCCTACGCTCCTATGGGTCCCGCTGATGTTAACCCTGTGACTACCCGTGCCCAGATCCGTGCAGCAGAGACTGACCCACCTGCTGCTAAGCCCCAGGACGCTGAGCTCAGTAAATCTCTATCCGCTATTGATACGTGGAAGTCCCGTTACAATGCGCTGATGAAGGAGAAGAGTCACGTAGAGGATGAAATGGTCACGTTAAATAATCATGTAACAGTGCTAGCGGGAGAGAAGAGGAGTGCAGAGGAAAAAGCACGTTTAGAACAGGAATCTCTGCTAGACAAGCTGCACCGACAGACTGCAGAAAACACCAGCTTGAGAGTGGAACATGAAACATTAAAGACAAACTTAGTGACACTGGAGGAGAAGCTGACGCTGGCTCATAGTGAGGTGCAGCAACTCAAGGGCACCCTATGTCAGTATGAAGGGATTGTGGATACCTATAAAGAGCAGGTACAGAAAACTCGTAAAGAAGCTGATGGGATTTTGAAGGACTGTTTGGCCCTGGTCTGGGCACTGAGGAATTTGAACCCTTGTTTGTATGGACAGGAATTCTCTCTCATAACGGGAATACAGATGGATTGTCCCAGCAAACTGACATGCCTACCAGGCGCTCTGGTGGTATATGGCACAGTATATACCCTGGACAGCCGAGCATGACAAACCAGAGGGAGAGGAGTTTGATGGTCCTGTCCCCCAGCAACACGGCTGTTTAGCCAAAGGGGAGACGATTGGTCTCCCCCTCCAGCAGCACAGCTATGTATCCGAAGGGGAGACAGTCGGTCTTCCCCTCCAGCAACCAGGCTCCCACCAGGCTACTTCCATGGTAGTGCTGGCACCCGGGCAGAGTACAGCTGGTCTCTGCCCACCTCGCAACCCACCAATTCAGCGTACCAGTCCCCCACACAGCTGTGGTGAGGCACCTGGACATGGACAAGTTTTCCCCGTACTCAGGTGTAGTAACCATTTATTGTGGGTGGGCTGTACTACTAATTGTGTTTTATGGGTGGGTTGCTGGACTAACCAGGGCACTGACCGGCAGGAGGTCAGATACCCTGTTAGTCTGTTTGGAAAAGGGGAGAGATGTGACGAAACCAATCTCGCCACTGTACATTGGAGGGCCTGTTATGGAACATTCTTTGGGCTGGAGGTACATGGGCTTAAGGATACCCAGAGACTGCATGGAAATATGGAATGTTATATGCTGGACACCCCATGTACTTTCATAACTCTGTCTTATGTCTATGTCACCCTGTATCCATAAATACAGGATGGGTACAGGGTGTGAGTGCCCCTTGTGGGAGCAATTGTGACTCTATAAGCCAAGTGGGCATAAAAGACTTTATAGCTAATAAGAACTGTTCCTATATTCAGTAATAAGATGTATTCTATGTATGTTTCAGATCTGATTGTGTCTCAGGAGTCTGTCTGGGTAAACTGATTGTGTCCTTGTGTGATTATGTTAACTAGACTGCCCAACATCAGATTGTCTGAGTAAACGTTCTTCCCCAGTTAATTAACTTAATATGTTAATCTGTTTTACCTGTCAATAGACAATTGTTAGAGGTTTGATGCATTGTTCATATGTCTGCTTTACTGTTAAACCAATGCCCTTTGTAACCTGAAGCCAGGGTGTATAAATCTGTGTGCTGCCTTCAAATAAAGTAGACATTCTGTTTTAAACCTGAAACTGGCGGGGTTGTGTATTGCTGATTCCCTATGCAGGACATTGTTCTCTGGTATTAACCCTTGGTACACAGTTGGTACTGTAACAGGCGTACTGTATTCTTTAGGAATTTAATTATTGTGGGGGTGTCATACACTTTATTTGGACATCACTGGATCTTACTGGGGACTTATTGTTTGAGCTAGAGTGCCTTTCATCTGAAGCATAATAATTTTCTGGTCCCCCAGAGTTATGTAGTTGCCTAGGGGAAAAAGTTACCTCTGGGCCTGAATTAGGGCGATAGTTTGGGTATCTTTGTCTATCCTCCCACCTGGGATCTTGAAACTAATTTCTGTCCCAGTCTTTATAGCTGCTAATTTGTCTCTGTAATTTATTTATTGCCTGCTCGTATGCTTTTTCAGCCTCATGATATCTAGCTTTTAAAGTTTTATTTTCATCTTGGCACTTTTCATATTCTTCTTCGAAAGCTTTAAAATCAGCCATTAATTCCTGATTATATTTATCTAAGTCAGAAGCCTTTTGGCTAGCATGGAAAACCTTTGTCTTTGCCTGAATAAAGTCATCTTGAAATTCTCGTAATGAATCATTTTCATCCCTTAGCCGCCCTAATTGTCTGTTCTGTCCTGCCATTTGGTTAGACATCTCACAGCTCAAATACATTAGGATCGGCCAAGTTTCGAAACTTAATTCATCATGCCCCCTAAGTTCCGTGCATTTAGTAAGTTGCAGTAACATTTGGTATAATTCCCCATCTTCAAACCACATATCTTTAACTAAATCTTTGGCCTTATCTTTACACTCATTAATATACCTGGAGACATCATCCCCAATATCAAGTCTAGTCATGATGTGATTCATGGCATCTAATTTGAGCGTTTTTTTCTGAATCACTTCATTGACGGAGGACCTTGGGGAGGACACAATTTCATCTTGCACAGAAACGCTAGCATTACTTTTTGCTGAAGACATCGTTATTTGAGTGTTGTACTTAATAAGATAAAACACTAATACAATTTCGATCAATAAGAGAGAGGGAAGAAAGAAAAAAAAATTATGTCTTCAAAATATCAATATCAATTTTGAAATATGACAAAACTAATATTTTTATTAATCTTGAAATATGAAAAATCAATATTTTTATGAATTTTGAAATATGAAAAATTAATATTTTTATGAATTTTGAAATATGAAAAATTAATATTTTTATGAATTTTGAAATATGAAAAATTAATATTTTTGATTAATTTTTTTTAAAATATGAAAAAATAATATTTTTATTAATTTTTCAAAAAAAATATTTTTTAATAATATTTCAAAACATTAATATTAATCTTGAACACGAAAATCAATATTTCAATTTTCCAAAAAAAAACTTCTATATTTTCAAAATATCAATTCGAAATATGAAATGTTTTTCTCTCTTCTATAATAATTTCTATTTACCACAAATATACTATATCAATATGATAATTATTTATAATATCTCGCACAATGCCTCCATATAATATGTCAGTATATTTATAAAAATCTTAGCAGTATTCTCCAAACAACGTGTGAGTATATGGCAGGGAATATATTTAAAAATCTTTCTTTAGACTGAACCCACAATCAATAAACTTCTACTAAGACAACAAAATTAATATAAATACCTGAATTCTTTATTATTAGTAAATATTTATGAACATATTGAAATGTGTATATTTGTAAGAATCAGAATAGGAGTCAATATTATATGCGTTAAAACAAAAACTATTTAAAATAGGCTATGCAACATTCATAAAATCTATCGTATTCACATTATAATTTTACCCTGTTAATACAATGAGGTTCCAAGATCTTTAACAGCTAAATACCCAAGCAACACAATTCTAACAGTGTTAACTTAAACAATAGGACAATCTATACTTCTATTAAAACATCAGAAATTGTATATATTATTTCTGTAAAAACCCAATTCTGAGATATAACTCTATAGTTGTATAGATAAAACAATTTAGCATCAAGGATATGTATTTAACAATATACAGACTGAATATAAACTACGATATAAACTGCTCCCTTTAAGTCTCTCAACTATATTTTAAACTACAGCTATTATGCGTATATCTGTGTTAAAATATTAATTTCAACCCTCTTTCTTTTTATATATATACGTTACCAAAATGACCAAAATTGAAAGTTCAGTTACCAAGGATTCCTTGTTTCATCTCAGAAAATAGATAAGTAAATTTTTGCAATCACTGAGAAAAGGGTAGATCAGCTTGCTCAGAATGAATGTATTTTGAACGCCCAGCAGTAGATCATTCAAGTCAGCAAAATCTCCTGTTCTCCCTCCTGCATTTACTTAAATAAGTTTTTTTCACTCATTTATGAAACCATGGGAGTGGCCCTACGAGATCTGACCATCCCATTGGTTAGGTGGGATGTCCATTTGGATTGGCCCTCGGTCACCATGGAAACACATCCTTTTTTTTTTTTGAACAGCTAAATCCTTTAACTGCTATACCGGTATTGGCCCTTAGGTGGCAGCAGACATACAACATAGCAATACATTTAAACACATCTCTGAACATTTAAAAATGTTCTTTAAAATGTGTAATAACTGCCATAATTCCCTCATATTAATAAGTTCACAATATCAATCACAGATGGGTAGGATCACATTACCTCTCTGGTCATTTTGATATGAAATATGTGTCTAACATTATTTATATTAAATAATTTATATTGCTAACTATTCAATTTTTCCTATTAATCATATTATAATTTACTGCATTAGTAAATTTCTCTTGTTAGCATTTATATTTCATTTAGCCTAACAGAAAATGTATATTTCAATATCAGATGTCAATATTTCATAGTCATATCACATCAAAGTAACTTCCATATATCCATCTCACTATATTTCATGAGATGTATTTAAAACTTTATAAACATTTATTGCACATTCATATGATATGACTTATTTCATCCCATGTCTCGTCCTGTATGTGTCATCTTTTAGTTCCATCTGGAAAACAGGAAAGCATGTTATATATACATATATGGGTTATTTGAATTATTTTAAACATACATGGAAAACTGGCATTGTTCCCTTTGCAAAATGTATTTAATTTTACTTAAAATCTAAATACAGTTGTTTTGAAATCACAATGTAAGCCATGTGCTTTCTCTGTGTTATCCTAACCCAGACTCTTCGTCTTTTACTCACCACATGGGGTCTTTTTGCACCTGAGAGTAATGCTGAAATTCTCACAAAACATGTCACTTTGGAGATCCTATCACACCTTTCCAGTTTGAAAGACAAATGGTATCCTGAGATGGTTGTCAAAGTTTAACAAGAAAAATGTTTTAGAGTCATAAAACTCTGCATATATAGTCAAATGAACAGGGTCACTGAGTTATAGTTCCTTTATGCAAAGTGTTTGTATGCTTTACACAGCAGGAGGGTGTGCCTCTAAGCTTTGCTACTTTCAATCATAATAAATGTGCATCCAGCTAACACTATTTGGCAAAGGGGGTTTTATAGTAAATAGAATTGTTGTTATCCAAAACTTATGAGACACAAAATACAGATGGTTTTAGAGTAGATATAGGGGTCAGGGATCATCTGATAGAGATTTTAAGTTCACACCTCAGTGGGACATCTCTAGGGAAGTCTTTTGTTCTCAGATGTGGAATACCTAGAGTGTAATGAATGAGCACGTTCAGACTTACTATTTGAGAGATTTCATACTTATTATCTTATATTTTATATATATATATATATATATATATATATATATATATATATATATATATATATATATATATATGTTTTTTCCACTGACATTTACAGATGCCCTGACAGGAGAGATCTTTTACACAACGTAGGAACGCCTCTCTTTTTATCTGGTCTGCAGATAATCATGAAAGAAGAAACCTTCCCCTTGAGGAGGAATTTTTGAACTCCAGCTGATACCCTTGAGACACTGTTTCCAGTGTCCAGGGATCCAGAATGTCTCCTATCCAAGCCTGGACAAGAGAGAAGTCTGCCCCCTACTAGATCCAGTCCCGGATTGGGGGCCACCCCCTCATGCTGATTTGGGAACAGCAACAGGCTTCTTGGATTGATTACCCAAGTTCCATGTGTAATCTTGAGGGAAGAGGAGACCCTTACCCTCAGAAATAACCTTCTTCAAGTCAAACCTGAACAGGGTTCTCCCCTTGCAAGGAAAAGTCAAAAACAATTTAGCTGACACATCTGCCATAAGGCACTGCATGCTAAGACAGAAACTCAAACTCTTAGCCGCCAACCAGGTAATCTGCAAGGAAATACCTGAAACTGAAACAACTAAGTTAAAAGTTGTAAATGTTGTGTGCTGCTGTTCCATACATAAAGGAAGAATGCACACCAAGAAACAGCAGTAAGGTCCTTTAAAATTAAAAAATTCTAGTAGTCCCCCCTCAAGGGAAACAAGGTCTTAAGCAATGGTAACTTGTGTGGATTGTGCGTTAGTGATTTCAGTACTTACCCCCAATCTTCACGGCTTACAAACCTGGCACGGTGAACATGATGAGTAGTAGTGCCCTGTGTGTGACTGGATTACCCCAGTGGCCGTGGGTCCATGCGCTTTAGCTTGGAGCCTCCTCGCTCGACAAGCCCGCTTCCCCGCACGCCGCCTGTTTCACACTCCTAGCGGCACTCGAATATGACGTCACTACCAGGTGCCGACTTACGTGGGGGGCAAGGGGATTCCCGGTCCTCCGATATTGGTCTCACTGACCTCCTCTCGGTCACCTCGTACAAATCCTGGCAGGTTAATCCACAGGGTCTGGGAGACAAATGGGGCTGCAAGTCCAGAAATCGGCTCAAATGCAAATATTTAGAAGAAAAGTCCGGAGCCGCAGCAATAAACTATAGAGTTTTTATTTAACAATAAAACAGGTCTGTAACAGATAGATACTGAAATGCCCTTTAGTTATATGATAATCTTACGCGTTTCGGCATTATCGCCGTATTCATAGCTCTCAAGATTCCTTACAGGAATTAAAACCACCGGATTGGCTGATGGGCATTAATTGTTTAACTCATTCATGTCCCATAAGTTTCAGGGTTCCCTGTTAACATGAACTATTACCATTATAAACTACCTGTAGGTCAAATAAAGGACTTAACTACAATTGAAGGAAAAGTGTAAAGTTAAACCTCCTTCATACTAAACATATGTATGTATACTAGACATTACCACACTATTGCTAGGTATTACTCTAATTGTATCAAAAAGGTTTTTGGACTTGCTTTAAACCCTAATGTTCACTGACTGCTTGCTTCTTATTCTAAATAGAATGAATATATTTGTGGCAAACCTAGCCACTTCTGGACTATAACGTAAGAAAGGTTGTCTATAGGCTGTATATTGTGCTATGTAGATGTGACAGACCCTTCTATCAGCACTGAAGGAGTTAACTGTGTTCAGCTTTAGCCTCAGCTATTGTGCACTGTCATTAATGTTATTGATACACAGTCCATTGTTTAATCAACCTCAGAGAGCAGACCCTAGATGATAAGGAAAGCCAAGTGTGTGTCTGTGTTTAAATTGTTATCAGCTTGAGCAAGGTATTCTATTGTATCATGTAAAAGGGCGTGTTCCCTCCATCTAATGTACAACATTCTTTCAACCCCCCTTCTGGGGGGTCAGATCTGCATAAATACTGGGCATATGAGCCTTAATAAAAGTCATTCTGTTTAAACCTGAAAACTGGCTGGGTTGTGAATTGCTGCTTCCCTATGCAGAACATTGTTCCCTGGTGTTAACCCTTGGTATCCTGTTGGTACCGTTACAATTGGTGGCAAGCGACGGAATGAACCTTATCGCCCAGAAGAGCAACTACACAAGCCAGTAACCTCAGGAAGAGGGGGATTATTACAATACTGACTAAGATGGAAGGAGTACCAGGGACCAAAGTGAATGGAGATGGATTTTTCTAAGCTAAAGAGACAAACGCTAAAGGAACTGCTAGAAGCCAGGGGAAAGATAGGCAGCAGCAAACACAAGGCTATATTAATTGCTGAGCTGATGGAGGGAGACAGAGCTCGCAGCGCTACGCCTCCAGCAGCCATGGAGGAGACCCTATACCAGAGGGAAATGAGGACCAGGCTGGAATTTTTACCCCAACCTGTACCATGGGATATGCTATCCGTGGTAATGGCAGATGTGCAGGAGTACGTGATGGCACACAGTCCGCGGAATGCATCCTCCCGAGCAGAATCCATTTTGGACGCACTCAGCAACCCAGTAAGACCCAAAATCCCATACCATGCATTTAAAATGTTTTGTGAGGAGAAGGATGAGATCGATGGGTATTTACAGGATTTTGAGAGACTGTGTGAGTTACATGATTTGGAGCAGTCCGTATGGGTGCCGGTGCTAGCAGGCAAGCTAGCCGGTAGAGCAGCGGAAGCGTATCGCGCTGTACCCAGGGAGGACAGCAAGGATTACGCTAAAGTGAAGAGAGCGATCTTGGAAAGATATGCCATTACCTCAGAGGCATACCGGCGCAAGTTTAGAGGCCTGCGCAAGCCAGAAAGAGATTCACATGCAGAGTGGGCCCACAAGCTGGATCAAGCATCTCAAGGGTGGATACAGGCCAGCCAAGCTACCACCATGGAAGAATTGCGACAACTGATGCTGTTGGAGCAATTCTTTAACGGCTTGTCCCCAGAAGCCCAAGAATGGGTGAGAGATCGAAAACCCCTCACCTTAACCGAAGCAGCCAGATTAGCAGACCAGCATTTTGATGCCAGGAGGCACCATGGACTACAGCCTAACAACGGACGGGCGAATATACAATGCCACACCTGCAAGCAGTGGGGACATATGGCACGTGAGTGCACCCAAAATCGGAGCAGACAAGCTTGGAACCAGGTCAGACAGAACCTGGCCCCAAGGGCGGCTGCTCACCATTACCAAATGGAGCCAGCCGCTCATGAGGTGTTGAGCACCCAAGCCGAGGAACCCCTGGGAATTCTGCATGAGGTGATGTCGGTCCAGGGACTTCGGGATTCGGGAGCTACTTTAACCATGATAGCTCCCCATTTGGTGCCGGATACAGCACCCACTGGTGGATCCGTGGCAGTACGAGGGGCAGGGGGAGCAGTATACCGATTGCCCACTGCTAGAGTGGAGTACAGACCCCCAGTCACCCCAGCAGCTGCCAGTTACCAACCCCCGGCGCACCGCTATACCACACGGCCTCCGGCCACGAACTACCCTCAGAGAGGCCGGTTCAATTCGCGGGGCTACTCACAACCTATTCGGTGCTTTGGATGTAAGCGACTAGGGCACAAAAGACCAGAGTGTCCCCTAAACGCAGCAAATCAAGCACAGTCCTGGAGAAGACCCGCCGGCGGAATCCCACATAATCCTCAGCCTGCGGCCCGCTACGTAGAGGCGCCAGAATGCTGGGGCAGCCTACATGAAGCAGACCCCGTGCAAGCTGCCCACCGGAATAACCGGCAGCGGGTTAAAGTGAATGGGAAGGAGGTCAGTGGTCTACGGGATACTGGTGCTACCATGACCTTGCTTCAAGAGAACTTGGTGTCTGAGAAACAGCACACTGGAGACACTATGGCTGTGAGGGTAGCAGGGGGCACTGTGTTCTGCCTACCTGTTGCCAGGGTACATTTGGATTGGGGAGTGGGCGCTGGACTTGTGAATGTGGGGGTCAAGAAGGACTTACCTGCTGATGTTCTCCTTGGAAATGACTTGGCCCCCCTTGTTTCTGCCTATGCTCCCATGGATCCCGCTGATGTTAACCCTGTGACTACCCAAGCCCAGTCCCTCCGGAAAGAGACGCTTCCATGTTTGGAGTGGGGGCAGTACTGAGCCAAGTTGGAGCAGATGGCGGAGAACACCCCGTAGCTTACTTGAGCCGAAAGTTGTTGCCCCGGACATCCCCAAGCCAATCCGTTGGGATCAGACTGTGTATGCCGGCTTGGTTCTGGGGGAGCATTGTGGCAAACCTAGTCACTTCTGGACTATAACGTAAGAAAGGTTGTCTATAGGCTGTATATTGTGCTATGTAGATGTGACAGACCCTTCTATCAGCACTGAAGGAGTTAACTGTGTTCAGCTTTAGCCTCAGCTATTGTGCACTGTCATTAATGTTATTGATACACAGTCCATTGTTTAATCAACCTCAGAGAGCAGACCCTAGATGATAAGGAAAGCCAAGTGTGTGTCTGTGTTTAAATTGTTATCAGCTTGAGCAAGATATTCTATTGTATCATGTAAAAGGGCGTGTTCCCTCCATCTAATGTACAACATTCTTTCAACCCCCCTTCTGGGGGGTCAGATCTGCATAAATACTGGGCATATGAGCCTTAATAAAAGTCATTCTGTTTAAACCTGAAAACTGGCTGGGTTGTGAATTGCTGCTTCCCTATGCAGAACATTGTTCCCTGGTGTTAACCCTTGGTATCCTGTTGGTACCGTTACAATATTTAATTAAATAATATATTCTATTTTGAAAAATATGTTCTATTTGAAAATATGTTCTATTTAAAGACATACCAGGCAAACCTTGTTCACAGTTTCGCCCTTGTTCCTATGCTTAAGCATGCAATATACTATCTTGTTGGTTTGTAAATTTGTGAGAGAATATTCTATCCATATTTCTCAATTGTCTCAAATACTTACAGAGCTAAAACTTTTCAAGCAAAACAGTTAGGTGCTTTTATCTAAACATAAATGGCTCTGATAATGAGTAATAAAACCATCAACAATAGGGTATAGGGGCTCTACAAGGTATTTCATAAAGGATATACTGTCCTAGCCTGTTGCATGCTTAATGCCAGTGATTTATAAGGTCATAGGCTGAATTGAGCCCAATAGGATGTCTTGTTCTCATTTGAAAGATCCAAAAGATCTCTCTTCGTGCAAGTGCTGTCTTCCTATCCCCCCCTCTTCGACCAGCCTTTACACTCTCTATTATGGTCCATCCAAAGCTTGAATTGTTTTTATTATGGACCAATTTGAAATGCTGGACGAGTGGGGTTGTTAGGATACCAGCCTTAATATCGGAGAGATGTTCTCTAATACGTACTCTGGTCCCCCTTGTGGTCATCCCTATGTACTGCAAACCACAGGTCACACAACTTGCCAGGTAAACTGTGAATGTTTTTCTACAATTCATGCACTCTCTGTGATCGTAGTGTTTCTGAGTAGCACTACATATAAAGCCTTCACCTGTCTGCAGATGTTCACATGCTTTGCATGTGATATTACTGCACCTGTAGACTCCTTTGAATCTGAGCCAAGAGCTTGTCTCCTCTCTTGGTGCCTCTTTGAGTTGTGTGGGGGCCAAAATATTTCCTACAGAGACCCCTCTTCTAAAGGAGCATCTACATCCCTTGTCTACAAATTCTGATAAAGCTTCATCAGCCGCTAACATTTTGAAGTGTTTTCTCACTATTTGGCAAATCTTATTGTACTGTGTGCTGTAATCAGTGACAAAGTAAATGTCTCCACTCCTTTTAGTCTTTGGTTCTCTTTTTTCCAATAGTGTCTCTCTATTAGAACCCAAGACTTCTTTTCTGACTCTGTTGATAACATGTGGTTTATAACCTCTCTTTGAAAGTCGTTCAGACAGTTGATCTGCATGTTTCTCATATTGGTCATTATTGCTACAGTTCCGTTTCAATCTGGTGAACTGGCCTTTAGCCACAGACCTGAACACCTGCTTGGGATGACTGCTCCTGGCATGGAGGAGCGTTTTGCCCGAAATAGGCTTCCTGTACACTTCAGTTTCAACACCGACATTAGGGATCCCAATCAAAGTAAGATCTAGGAAATTGATTCTTGTCCTATTGAGTTCAAAAGTGAACTCCAAACCAATGTCATTGTTGTTAAGCCATTCCACAAAAGTCTTTGCACCTTGTTCAGTGCCCCGCCATACCAGGAGCAGATCATCTATGTACCGTTTGAAAAACTGTACATTATCCCTGTGGGGGTTCTCATCTCCATAGATGCGGGACAGCTCCCACCACCGAATAAAAAGGTTGGCGAAAGAGGGCGCCCATTGCTGTCCCGCACCTCTGGAGATAAAACACCCCCTCAAAGGAAAAATAGTTGTGTGTTAGTAGGTATCGCACGACCCTTAGTACATATTGTATTAGGTCTTCTGAAAAGCGTGTATCTCTTCGCAGGAAAAATTCTATAGCCATTAAACCCTTATCGTGCTGAATAGACGTGTACAGTGCTCTCACATCTATGGTCAGCCACATATCCTCATCCTCCCAATTCAAAGTTCTCATCAATTTTAAAACATGGGTAGTATCCTGTAGAAAACTTGGAAGGTTACCTACCAACGGCTGTAATACACTATGCACACATTGTGAGAGTCTTTCAAGGAGTGATCCTATCCCACTCACGATGGGCCTACCTGTGACCCCCTCCAAGGATTTATGAACCTTAGGTAGGTGATTAAAAATAGGCAAGATAGGGTTGTCCACCAGGAGAAAGTCACAGGTAGGCCCATCCAGGATACCCAATTCACTGCCATCATCAATGATCTGTGTGAGTTCTCTTTTGAACCTACTCGTGGGGTCACATCCTAAAACCATGTAATGGCGCGTATCTTGAAGCTGTCTTACCGCTTCTGTCACAAATTGTTCCCTTGACATTACCACAACCGAGCCCCCCTTGTCTGCACCCCTAATAACCAGACCCTCATTGGTCTGTAAACTTTTTAGGGCTTCTCTCTCCTTGAAACTTAAGTTATGTTGTTGTTACGGTTACCCTTAGTCTCGCTGAGAGATGGACCGCTTAGTAGCCTGGATCCCTATTGCTAAAGAGGGGAGAAGCTGCTTTCCATAGTATTCTATATGAGTCTCGCAAATATAGAATAATCTCCCTTAGCTGCAGTACCGCTAGGATACCCTTCTGCCCACAAAAACGAGTCAACGCTGCGATTGAGGGTCAAACAAGAACTCAGGACTGGGATGCCCAGCCTGCTTTTTATTAAGGTTACATGCACACAGGGCACTCCCAGGGGGAGAGGGGGGGAAGCACAAAATCCCCCATCACACATTTAGATAGAGAGCACTGTCCTTTGACAGGCCACAATAGGATTACAGTACTTAAGATAACAAGTTTACAAGTTCATCTTATCAATTAGCAGTCTGGCTCCAGAGGTGATTAGACAATAGTTTCTAAAAGCTGAAAAAAAAGAGTTAACTCTTTATGAAATGATACTTGTTACGGTTTTCTTGGAGCCCTTCTTAGGCGCTGGCTTGCTGGTTCAGGCATTGCTGCTGGGAAATAAGCTCTTCACAACAAAATAACTAATGCTTCTGTAACAGTGCTCCCTTTCTGTGGAACACTCTGGCAGACACGGTCTGACCCCTTTTCGGGGCAGACTAAGGCTGTCCAGACCGCTGATTATGCGGGGCTGAGGTCGGTTTGTCTGGACAACCCGTCGGCGTTGCCATTCTGTTTCCCAGGTCTGTAAGTAATGGTGAAATTGAAGGGTTGCAACGATAAGCTCCAACGTAATAGCCTGCCGTTATCTCCAGAGACCCGGTTCAGCCACACCAACGGGTTATGGTCGGTGACCAGAGTGAACTCCTGACCATATAAATAGGGAGTCAATTTCTTTAATGCCCACACCAAAGCCAAACACTCCTTTTCGACCGCTGCATAGCTGACTTCGCGGGGCAGGAGCTTCCGGCTGATGTAGGCAACTGGATGCTCCCCTCCATCTTCGCCTACTTGGCTGAGGACGGCTCCCAGCCCGAACATGGAAGCATCTGTATGGACGATAAAACGTTTGTTAAGGGCTGGGGCCGCCAAGACAGGAGCGTTAATTAGAGCATTTTTGAGAGCCTGGAAAGCCGTTTCACAGTGGGGAGACCACAGGACCTGTCGAGGTAAGTTCTTCTTGGTCAAGTCAGTCAGGGGTTTGGCAAGTGTGCTGTAGTCTGGTACGAACCGTCTATAGTACCCTGCCGTGCCCAGGAAGGCTAGGACCTGAGTCTTAGTGATGGGGGTGGGCCAATTGGCGACAGCTTCTATTTTGGCCGGCTCTGGTCGCTGCTTTCCACACCCCACCCGGTGACCCAGGTACTGTACCTCGGCCATCCCAAAGTGGCATTTTTCTGGCTTCAGAGTCAGGCCAGCAGCCCGGATCTGATCCAGAACCATTCCCACATGAGCTAAGTGGTCCTCCCAGGACTCACTGTGGATCGCTATGTCGTCCAGGTAGGCGCAAGCAAAACTCTGGAAGCCATCCAGGAGCCTATCCACCAAGCGCTGGAATGTAGCTGGGGCATTCTTCATCCCAAACGGCATTACCCTAAACTGATATAAGCCGAATGGGGTGACGAATGCCGACTTGGGGATAGCCTCCGGGGCCAGGGGAATCTGCCAGTAACCTTTGCAGAGGTCAATAGTGGTCAGGTAATTTCCCCTGGCTATACGATCGAGTAGCTCGTCTACCCTGGGCATAGGGTAAGCGTCCGTCACGGTATTTTCATTGAGCCTCCGATAGTCTACGCAGAACCGGGTGGTCCCATCTTTCTTGGGCACCAAGACAACTGGGGAGGCCCAGGGACTATCGGAGGGCTCAATTACCCTGAGCTGGAGCATCTCATCGATCTCCTTCTTCATTCCTGTCCTAACTGCTTCGGGGATTCGGTACGGAGCCTGGCGCAAGGGAGCTTGTCCCGGAGTATCTACCTGGTGGGTGGTTAAAGTAGTGTACCCTGGCTTCGGGGAGAAGGTGAGGTGTTTAGACTGGAGGAGTTGGTTGAGCTGCTCCCTTTCAGTGGGGCTAAGTCGGTCCCCTATCTGAACCTGCGCCACTATACCTGTGGGGATGCTCTTTTCTAATAGGTCTGGAATGGGTAAACTGTCGGGGTCTTCCTGAGGGGAACAACATACGGCCGTCACGTTCTCTGGCCGCTCAAAATATTCCTTGAGCATGTTTACATGGAATGTCTTTCTAAGATTGTTGTCGTGGCAGCTAGCTATCACATAAGTGGTGTCTCCCCTTTTCTCTACGATCTGGTAGGGACCCTGCCAGGACGCCTGCAATTTGTCTGTCTTCACCGGCTTAAGTACTAACACCTTTTGTCCTATGGTGAAGATTCTCTTTCGGGCCCCCCGATCGTACCATACTTTCTGTCTTCTCTGGGCCAACTGGAGATTAGCCCGCACGGATTTGGCTAATTGCTCCATTCGGTCCCTGAGTTCCAGCACGTATGGCACAATGGGGACACCGTCAGCCTCCATCTCTCCCTCCCAGTGCTCCCGGATCAGGTTTAGGGGTCCCCGTACCTTTCTTCCGTAGAGCAACTCGAAGGGAGAGAACCCTGTCGTTTCCTGGGGCACCTCCCGATAAGCAAATAGGAGGTGCGGCAGGAAGCGTTCCCAGTCTCGGTATTCCTGAGTGAACGTCTTGAGCATTTGCTTGAGGGTCCCATTGAACCTCTCACACAGCCCGTTCGTCTGGGGGTGGTATGGGGAGCTCAGGAGGGACTTAATTTTGCAAACCTGCCAGAGTTGTTGGGTCAATTCAGCCGTAAATTGGGTGCCTCGGTCGGATAGGATTTCTTTTGGAAATCCTACCCGGGAGAACACCTGTACTAGTGCATTCGCTACCGTATCCGCTTGTATGTTGGATAGGGCGACAGCCTCTGGGTACCTGGTAGCGTAGTCCACTACGGTAAGAATGTATCGCTTACCGGAGGGACTAGGGGTAGCCAGTGGTCCCACTAGGTCAATAGCAACCCGGCTGAAGGGTTCCTCTACAATGGGCATATTTACTAGCTGGGCTTTAGGGTGATCGCCTCGCCTTCCTACTCGTTGACACACATCGCAGGTGTTACAGTAAGTTCTAACGTCAGCGTGCACCCCTGGCCAAAAGAACGTGTGAGTAATGCGGTGTAGGGTACGGGTAACGGCTAGGTGGCCTGCTAAGGGGATGTCGTGGCCTATTTTGAGGATTTCTTGACGGTATTTGTGGGGCACTACCAGCTGTCGCCTACGCTGTCCCCTTTTCTCTGTCCAGCGGTATAGTTTCCCTTTTTCCCATAAGAATGTTTCGTTATCTGCCCCGCCCCCTCCGGTCTCTGCTCGTTCCCGGTACTTTTGTAAGGTCGGGTCAGTCTTAGACTCTGCCTCGAAAGCATCTGGGGTGTCCCAGGGTATGGGGCCTAACCTGTCAGGCAAGGTCGGGGTAGGTCTTACCTGTGTCTCCCGCACTGGTGAGAGCTCTCGCTCCGTCCGGGCTTGGGCCCGTGTAGTCACTGGGTCCGCCTCGTTGTTGCATACTGGAGCATAGGCAGAAGTCATGGGGCCCAAATCGTTGCCCAGTAGTACTTCGGCAGGTAAATTATCCATTAGGCCCACGTTCACAGCCCCCTTTCCCGCTCCCCAATCAAGATGCACTTTAGCTGTTGGAATTTTGTACACATCCCCCCCCCCCGCCACTCTAACGGCCACAGTCTGTCCGGATCGCTTGTGCTCTGGCACCAAATGACTCTGTACCAGCGTGATAGTAGCCCCTGTGTCTCGCAATCCCTCGGTAGATCGCCCCTCGAGCCATACCCTCTGCCGATGGTGCTGGCGGTTATCTGAGGCAGCATATACAGGGTCTGCCTCGTGAAGCGGCCCCACATATCCCTCCATAGGGGCCTCTTGGTTAACACAGAGGG
The DNA here is from genome assembly GCF_027579735.1 of Bombina bombina. NCBI lineage: Eukaryota > Metazoa > Chordata > Amphibia > Anura > Bombinatoridae > Bombina > Bombina bombina. The sequence goes on from NC_069501.1 coordinate 1,294,549,401, forward strand.
CCCGGGCCGGACGATAGGACCCAGAGGGGTAATTGTAATTCCTGGGTGTCTGGTGCGTATTAAGGGGGCAGCTAGCCATGAAATGCCCTGGTTGCTTGCATCGGTGGCAAGTCGGTCTGGGACGCTCAGAGCTGTTATTGGGTGGTCCTGAGTGTCGGACGGGCCTTGTGGGCACCGGGGCTCGGAATTCAGTACGAGGGGGTGCACGGTAAACCTCTCTGGGTTCGACCCGTGCTGGAGCTCGGTAGTTCATGGGTTCGTGAAGACGGGAGTCATAATGTTCATCGGCCAATTTGGCTGCTTCTTCTAAGGTAGAAGGCCGCCTGTCTCGCAGCCATTCCTTCCCTTGCTGTTCCATGCCATTATAAAAATGTTCTAAGAGAAACAATTGTAAAATTTCCTCCCCAGTCACCGCTTTACTTCCGCTCAGCCAGTGATTTGCCGCTCTCCGCATTCGGTGCGCCCATTCCATATGGGTATCGTTAGGCTTCTTTTCCGTGCCCCGAAACTGTCGGCGATACGTGTCCGGAGTTACAGCGTACCGTCGCAACAGTGTCTCCTTAACTAGCTCATACTGTGTCACTTCCTCAGCACCCAGAGTACGAAAGGCTTCCAGGGCTCGCCCGGATAGTTTCCCAGACAATATCGTGGGCCACTCTCTGTTGGGAATCTGGTGCAGGGCACATTGCCTTTCGAAGTCCGCCAAATATTCATCAATCCCTGTCTCGCTCTCTAGGAAGGGTCGAAATGCCGCATAGGGTATCTTGGGCCTCCCAGCATTTTCGACAGGGATGATTACCTGCGGGGCTTCAGCATTGCGGTGTGCATTCGCTAGGTTGAGTTCGTGGGCTCGAGTCTCTCGTATATCCTCGTCCGCCTCTGCCATCAACTGCTGTACCAATTCCATGGAGGGGTTCGGCCCGTATAATGAGAGCCTTTCCCGAACAATCCTGGTTTTTTCGTCACTAATCGTGGTCGGTGTTTCCGCCATTGTGAAGCTCTGATCCAGTTCGGTCAATTCTGCGATCAGCTCTCTCCTCGGCCGGTTGCTGGCGTACCCCCCTCTGCTTTCAAGTAAATCCTTTTGGGTTGTACGCTTCAATTTTTCGTAAGCGCTCTCCATCCGTTCTGTACCTCTCCTAGGAAATCCAGGAAAATCCCGCCGCTGCCGCCAAATGTTACGGTTACCCTTAGTCTCGCTGAGAGATGGACCGCTTAGTAGCCTGGATCCCTATTGCTAAAGAGGGGAGAAGCTGCTTTCCATAGTATTCTATATGAGTCTCGCAAATATAGAATAATCTCCCTTAGCTGCAGTACCGCTAGGATACCCTTCTGCCCACAAAAACGAGTCAACGCTGCGATTGAGGGTCAAACAAGAACTCAGGACTGGGATGCCCAGCCTGCTTTTTATTAAGGTTACATGCACACAGGGCACTCCCAGGGGGAGAGGGGGGGAAGCACAAAATCCCCCATCACACATTTAGATAGAGAGCACTGTCCTTTGACAGGCCACAATAGGATTACAGTACTTAAGATAACAAGTTTACAAGTTCATCTTATCAATTAGCAGTCTGGCTCCAGAGGTGATTAGACAATAGTTTCTAAAAGCTGAAAAAAAAGAGTTAACTCTTTATGAAATGATACTTGTTACGGTTTTCTTGGAGCCCTTCTTAGGCGCTGGCTTGCTGGTTCAGGCATTGCTGCTGGGAAATAAGCTCTTCACAACAAAATAACTAATGCTTCTGTAACAGTTGTTTACTAAGGGGAGCTTGGTGTAGCAATGTCAGGTCCTTTTCAATTCTTTCCTGGAAAACCTTGAGTATATTACCCCTGTGGTGAATGGGATAAAATTTGGAGGCTTCCTTAAATTTGGGTAATTGGTATGCCTCCCTGTGCTCGTCAATTGCTCCTTCAGACAGAAGTGACTCCATGCTTACTAGATCACAATTTTCATTGAAGGTAAATTCTTTTCTAGTACTCTGATTGGCCAAATTCCCAGTGATTCCCACATTTACTTCACCATCCTCAGTATTGTGGAAATATTTTTTCACTGTCAAACCTCTAATCAATTTATTTACATCAACAAGTGTGTTGAACAAATTGAATTTTTGTGACGGCACAAATCCTAGGCCTAAACCTAAAACCCTTTTCTCCATGTCTGATAATATATAGTTGGATAGATTGATCACACTCATGTCATTACTCACTGGTACTTGCTCCCTAGTCTGCCTCGTCTGGTTGACCTGCGGTTTTGTCTCACTTGTCCACCTTGGTCCCCTCTGCCTCTCCCCCCTCCCTCCGGTTTCTTGGGGGGAAGGCGAAAAACCTGTTCCAAACCCTGTCTTGTCACTCTGGTCTAGTCTCCATACTCCTGCAGTGCGTGTACCCTCATCTAGAGTGTACTTAGATCCTCCCTGATGTTTCTTTAAGATTGAAGGTATAATTGGATTGGAATCTTTTGGTCTTACCACTGGTTGGGCAACCACAGAAGGTGTATCCTGATTTCCAATCTCATTATCCTCACCTCCTGATGCTGAGCTATCGTCGTAAGACTCTGCTTCGCTTTCCGAAAATTGGACTCTTTCCCCTATTGCTCACATGGTCTTCCTCAATTTGATTTGAAATATCCGTGCCCCTATTCCCCTTGTTGTTGGAGGGGCCTCTGCCCCTTCCTCTTCCTCGTGATCTATTATACGCCCTGCGTCCCTCTGATCTATCCTTCCTGTTCCATACAAATACTCTGTTATTATCATAATCTGATTGATCCCTTAGGTATTTATTGTGTTTGCTATTAATGAGTAATACTTTGGTCTCCAAGAGTGTTTTTTGTAATATTCCATCAAATTTTGGGTATTCAATTGCACTTCTCCTAAGATTTAACTCTATTTGTAAAGTCTCAATCTGCTGGTTTATTATATTAAGAGATTTAGTTTTGAAATTGACCAAATGTAGCATCAAGCGTAGTGAGCATTCTGATAGAATTATATTCCATTCGTTAATAAACTCCCGATCCTCCGTTTGGAAGGTGGGGAATTTATTAACTCTCAGTCCCCTTGGTATGATTTTTAACTCATAGTATTTGTTGAGGGTCATTATATCCCATCTTAATTTACTCTCTTTAAGAAGTAAAAACTCCATTTCCTCAAACAGTTTTGCCAGCGTAATTTAGACCTGTCTGTGCAAAACACCTCTTCCAACTCAAGGGTACTGTCATCTCGTTCCTGGAATGTCTTTAAAGAGAAGAAATCCCTACCTTCACTTGTAACTGCAACCTCCATAATTAGCCTTATGTTTAAATATATCCTTTTAACTAAATCTTAGGGAATGCACAATCACATAGAGAATGAGCCAGTATTCTGCTATGCTTCCAATTGATGTACTTATTTTAAGAAAGCAGATCAGTAATGGACCTATCAGAGACTATTGTGATCTACACAACTACTAGTATAACGATTGACCAATAACATTAAGGCAGTTCAATATATCAAATGCAACTGTTATGATTATAGCTGAAACAGCTAAAATTAATGTGTTTTACATAGTGAATACATAAATCGTGAGACCCATAATATAGGTGTTACAGAAGCATTAGTTATTTTGTTGTGAAGAGCTTATTTCCCAGCAGCAATGCCTGAACCAGCAAGCCAGCGCCTAAGAAGGGCTCCAAGAAAACCGTAACAAGTATCATTTCATAAAGAGTTAACTCTTTTTTTTCAGCTTTTAGAAACTATTGCCTAAATACACATTTGCTGGCCTCAGCTCTAAGTTTAGGGATAACCAATCCCATTGTCTAATCACCTCTGGAGCCAGACTGCTAATTGATAAGATGAACTTGTAAACTTGTTATCTTAAGTACTGTAATCCTATTGTGGCCTGTCAAAGGACAGTGCTCTCTATCTAAATGTGTGATGGGGGATTTTGTGCTTCCCCCCCTCTCCCCCTGGGAGTGCCCTGTGTGCATGTAACCTTAATAAAAAGCAGGCTGGGCATCCCAGTCCTGAGTTCTTGTTTGACCCTCAATCGCAGCGTTGACTCGTTTTTGTGGGCAGAAGGGTATCCTAGCTGTACTGCAGCTAAGGGAGATTATTCTATATTTGCGAGACTCATATAGAATACTATGGAAAGCAGCTTCTCCCCTCTTTAGCAATAGGGATCCAGGCTACTAAGCGGTCCATCTCTCAGCGAGACTAAGGGTAACCGTAACAATAGGTAAGACATGCAATAATTTCAGTTGTTGTTAGAAAACTAGTTGATTTAGACAAGTATACTACCGTATTATTTAACAATTCCCAGTTAATTTAAATCAGTATACTATAGTATTATTTAGCAATTCCCACCACAACAACCATGGTATGCAATATGATTCTAAACAATGATTACCACCCAGTCTCCCTTCATAAGCCTGAGGTCTAAAGTAGAGTGTAAAGAGGAGAAAAAGATGAACAAATACACTAGTAATAATTACTGATCGTAACATATGTCAAATCATACAGTCCATGCAATGTGGTGGAGAGTCCCAAAGATGCAGGTAACAACAGCAATAGTTCATGTATTGACAATAACAATAACGTATGTCAAATCATACAGTCCAAGCAATAAAGTGGAAAATCCCAAAGATGTAGGTAACAACAGCAACAGTTCCTCTATTAACAGCAACGGTTCATTTACTTCATAAATCCCTCAATATTGATATTAGTTTGAGGACAGATGTTATTCCTTAAGATAGAGAGTTAAATTGCCACAATACATCCGACTTTGTAAATATGTAATAGATGCCAGTTATGCAGTATATCCCAGAGTGTAAAAAGGGAAAAGGGTGCTTCCAATGTAGACATCCATGTTCTAATAATAATAATGTTTATACTTTTCCAATGTAGTCAGTCCTGAATACTTAGACCCTTGTATCAATGTGGTGCTCGATATATTTATCTGTAATCTGAGCACCATCCCAGATTTAACCCTGTAAACTGCCCACAGTGACCAATTGATAAGAAAAAGTGAAGCCGTACACTTGTATGAAAAAATTCTAGTAGTCCCCCCTCAAGGGAAACAAGGTCTTAAGCAATGGTAACTTGTGTGGATTGTGCGTTAGTGATTTCAGTACTTACCCCCAATCTTCACGGCTTACAAACCTGGCACGGTGAACATGATGAGTAGTAGTGCCCTGTGTGTGACTGGATTACCCCAGTGGCCGTGGGTCCATGCGCTTTAGCTTGGAGCCTCCTCGCTCGACAAGCCCGCTTCCCCGCACGCCGCCTGTTTCACACTCCTAGCGGCACTCGAATATGACGTCACTACCAGGTGCCGACTTACGTGGGGGGCAAGGGGATTCCCGGTCCTCCGATATTGGTCTCACTGACCTCCTCTCGGTCACCTCGTACAAATCCTGGCAGGTTAATCCACAGGGTCTGGGAGACAAATGGGGCTGCAAGTCCAGAAATCGGCTCAAATGCAAATATTTAGAAGAAAAGTCCGGAGCCGCAGCAATAAACTATAGAGTTTTTATTTAACAATAAAACAGGTCTGGTAACAGATAGATACTGACATGCCCTTCAGTTATATGATAAGCTTACGCGTTTCGGCATTATCGCCGTATTCATAGCTCTCAAGATTCCTTACAACTGTTAGGCCTAATAAAGGAATTAAAACCACCGGCATTAATTGTTTAACTCATTCATGTCCCATAAGTTTCAGGGTTCCCTGTTAACATGAACTATTACCATTATAAACTACCTGTAGGTCAAATAAAGGACTTAACTACAATTGAAGGAAAAGTGTAAAGTTAAACCTCCTTCATACTAAACATATGTATGTATACTAGACATTACCACACTATTGCTAGGTATTACTCTAATTGTATCAAAAAGGTTTTTGGACTTGCTTTAAACCCTAATGTTCACTGACTGCTTGCTTCTTATTCTAAATAGAATGAATATATTTAATTAAATAATATATTCTATTTTGAAAAATATGTTCTATTTGAAAATATGTTCTATTTAAAGACATACCAGGCAACCCTTGTTCACAGTTTCGCCCTTGTTCCTATGCTTAAGCATGCAATATACTATCTTGTTGGTTTGTAAATTTGTGAGAGAATATTCTATCCATATTTCTCAATTGTCTCAAATACTTACAGAGCTAAAACTTTTCAAGCAAAACAGTTAGGTGCTTTTATCTAAACATAAATGGCTCTGATAATGAGTAATAAAACCATCAACAATAGGGTATAGGGGCTCTACAAGGTATTTCATAAAGGATATACTGTCCTAGCCTGTTGCATGCTTAATGCCAGTGATTTATAAGGTCATAGGCTGAATTGAGCCCAATAGGATGTCTCTCTATTAGAACCCAAGACTTCTTTTCTGACTCTGTTGATAACATGTGGTTTATAACCTCTCTTTGAAAGTCGTTCAGACAGTTGATCTGCATGTTTCTCATATTGGTCATTATTGCTACAGTTCCGTTTCAATCTGGTGAACTGGCCTTTAGCCACAGACCTGAACACCTGCTTGGGATGACTGCTCCTGGCATGGAGGAGCGTGTTGCCCGAAATAGGCTTCCTGTACACTTCAGTTTCAACACCGACATTAGGGATCCCAATCAAAGTAAGATCTAGGAAATTGATTCTTGTCCTATTGAGTTCAAAAGTGAACTCCAAACCAATGTCATTGTTGTTAAGCCATTCCACAAAAGTCTTTGCACCTTGTTCAGTGCCCCGCCATACCAGGAGCAGATCATCTATGTACCGTTTGAAAAACTGTACATTATCCCTGTGGGGGTTCTCATCTCCATAGATGCGGGACAGCTCCCACCACCCCATAAAAAGGTTGGCGAAAAAGGCCGCGAATTTCGCGCCCATTGCTGTCCCGCACCTCTGGAGATAAAACACCCCCTCAAAGGAAAAATAGTTGTGTGTTAGTAGGTATCGCACGACCCTTAGTACATATTGTATTAGGTCTTCTGAAAAGCGTGTATCTCTTCGCAGGAAAAATTCTATAGCCATTAAACCCTTATCGTGCTGAATAGATGTGTACAGTGCTCTCACATCTATGGTCAGCCACATATCCTCATCCTCCCAATTCAAAGTTCTCATCAATTTTAAAACATGGGTAGTATCCTGTAGAAAACTTGGAAGGTTACCTACCAACGGCTGTAATACACTATCCACCCATTGTGAGAGTCTTTCAAGGAGTGATCCTATCCCACTCACGATGGGCCTACCTGTGACCCCCTCCAAGGATTTATGAACCTTAGGTAGGTGATTAAAAATAGGTAAGATAGGGTTGTCCACCAGGAGAAAGTCACAGGTAGGCCCATCCAGGATACCCAATTCACTGCCATCATCAATGATCTGTGTGAGTTCTCTTTTGAACCTACTCGTGGGGTCACATCCTTAAACCATGTAATGGCGCGTATCTTGAAGCTGTTTTACCGCTTCTGTCACAAATTGTTCCCTTGACATTACCACAACCGAGCCCCCCTTGTCTGCACCCCTAATAACCAGACCCTCATTGGTCTGTAAACTTTTTAGGGCTTCTCTCTCCTTGAAACTTAAGTTATGTTGTTTACTAAGGGGAGCTTGGTGTAGCAATGTCAGGTCCTTTTCAATTCTTTCCTGGAAAACCTTGAGTATATTACCCCTGTGGTGAATGGGATAAAATTTGGAGGCTTTCTTAAATTTGGGTAATTGGTATGCCTCCCTGTGCTCCTCAATTGCTCCTTCAGACAGAAGTGACTCCATGCTTACTAGATCACAATTTTCATTGAAGGTAAATTCATTTCTAGTACTCTGATTGGCCAAATTCCCAGTGATTCCCACATATACTTCACCATCCTCAGTATTGTGGAAATATTTTTTCACTGTCAAACCTCTAATCAATTTATTTACATCAACAAGTGTGTTGAACAAATTGAATTTTTGTGACGGCACAAATCCTAGGCCTAAACCTAAAACCCTTTTCTCCATGTCTGATAATATATAGTTGGATAGATTGATCACACTCATGTCATTACTTTTTCCTTTGAGGGGGTGTTTTATCTCCAGAGGTGCGGGACAGCAATGGGCGCGAAATTCGCGCCCTCTTTCGCCAACCTTTTTATGGGGTGGTGGGAGCTGTCCCGCATCTATGGAGATGAGAACCCCCACAGGGATAATGTACAGTTTTTCAAACGGTACATAGATGATCTGCTCCTGGTATGGCGGGGCACTGAACAAGGTGCAAAGACTTTTGTGGAATGGCTTAACAACAATGACATTGGTTTGGAGTTCACTTTTGAACTCAATAGGACAAGAATCAATTTCCTAGATCTTACTTTGATTGGGATCCCTAATATCGGTGTTGAAACTGAAGTGTACAGGAAGCCTATTTCGGGCAACACGCTCCTCCATGCCAGGAGCAGTCATCCCAAGCAGGTGTTCAGGTCTGTGGCTAAAGGCCAGTTCACCAGATTGAAACGGAACTGTAGCAATAATGACCAATATGAGAAACATGCAGATCAACTGTCTGAACGACTTTCAAAGAGAGGTTATAAACCACATGTTATCAACAGAGTCAGAAAAGAAGTCTTGGGTTCTAATAGAGAGACACTATTGGAAAAAAGAGAACCAAAGACTAAAAGGAGTGGAGACATTTACTTTGTCACTGATTACAGCACACAGTACAATAAGATTTGCCAAATAGTGAGAAAACACTTCAAAATGTTAGCGCCTGATGAAGCTTTATCAGAATTTGTAGACAAGGGATGTAGATGCTACTTTAGAAGAGGGGTCTCTGTAGGAAATATTTTGGCCCCCACACAACTCAAAGAGGCACCAAGAGAGGAGACAAGCTCTTGGCTCAGATTCAAAGGAGTCTACAGGTGCAGTAATATCACATGCAAAGCATGTGAACATCTGCAGACAGGTGAAGGCTTTATATGTAGTGCTACTCAGAAACACTATGATCACAGAGAGTGCATGAATTGTAGAAAAACATTCACAGTTTACCTGGCAAGTTGTGTGACCTGTGGTTTGCAGTACATAGGGATGACCACAAGGGAGACCAGAGTACGTATTAGAGAACATCTCTCCGATATTAAGGCTGGTACCCTAACAACCCCACTCGTCCAGCATTTCAAATTGGTCCATAATAAAAACAATTCAAGCTTTGGATGGACCATAATAGAGAGTGTAAAGGCTGGTCGAAGAGGGGGGGATAGGAAGACAGCACTTGCACGAAGAGAGATCTTTTGGATCTTTCAAATGAGAACAAGACATCCTATTGGGCTTAATTCAGCCTATGACCTTATAAATCACTGGCATTAAGCATTCAACAGGCTAGGACAGTATATCCTTTATGAAATACCTTGTAGAGCCCCTATACCCTATTGTTGATGGTTTTATTACTCATTATCAGAGCCATTTATGTTTAGATAAAAGCACCTAACTGTTTTGCTTGAAAAGTTTTAGCTCTGTAAGTATTTGAGACAATTGAGAAATATGGATAGAATATTCTCTCACAAATTTACAAACCAACAAGATAGTATATTGCATGCTTAAGCATAGGAACAAGGGCGAAACTGTGAACAAGGTTTGCCTGGTATGTCTTTAAATAGAACATATTTTCAAATAGAACATATTTTTCAAAATAGAATATATTATTTAATTAAATATATTCATTCTATTTAGAATAAGAAGCAAGCAGTCAGTGAACATTAGGGTTTAAAGCAAGTCCAAAAACCTTTTTGATACAATTAGAGTAATACCTAGCAATAGTGTGGTAATGTCTAGTATACATACATATGTTTAGTATGAAGGAGGTTTAACTTTACACTTTTCCTTCAATTGTAGTTAAGTCCTTTATTTGACCTACAGGTAGTTTATAATGGTAATAGTTCATGTTAACAGGGAACCCTGAAACTTATGGGACATGAATGAGTTAAACAATTAATGCCCATCAGCCAATCCGGTGGTTTTAATTCCTTTATTAGGCCTAACAGTTGTAAGGAATCTTGAGAGCTATGAATACGGCGATAATGCCGAAACGCGTAAGCTTATCATATAACTGAAGGGCATGTCAGTATCTATCTGTTACCAGACCTGTTTATTGTTAAATAAAAACTCTATAGTTTATTGCTGCGGCTCCGGACTTTTCTTCTAAATATTTGTCCTTTAAAATGACCCTGACTGTTATAACTGAGACTATTTACTTATTGTACAAAAGCAAATTACAGTCGCGTGCAATAGTGCAGCTTCAAAAATATACGAACAAATATGGGTACCTGCCAATCTTAGGATTTTGGCAAGGCGCCTGTTACGGTTACCCTTAGTCTCGCTGAGAGATGGACCGCTTAGTAGCCTGGATCCCTATTGCTAAAGAGGGGAGAAGCTGCTTTCCATAGTATTCTATATGAGTCTCGCAAATATAGAATAATCTCCCTTAGCTGCAGTACAGCTAGGATACCCTTCTGCCCACAAAAACGAGTCAACGCTGCGATTGAGGGACAACCAAGAACTGAGGACTGGGATGCCCAGCCTGCTTTTTATTTAGGTTACATGCACACAGGGCACTCCCAGGGGGGGAAGCATAAAATCCCCCATCACACATTTAGACAAAGCCCTTGGACAGGCCACCGCAGATAACAAGTACACACAAGAAAACAATTGAGTCCTTCTTATCACCTAGCAGTGAATGCTTATCACAAACTTAATTACAGTACACAATATGCTAGGAAACCTGCCTCAGAAAATAGTTTTCTCAAAACTGAACAGAGTTAACCCTTTATGAAATGATACTTGTTACAGTTTTCTTGGAGCCCTTCTTAGGCGCTGGCTTGGCTGGTTCAGGCATTGCTGCTGGGAAATAAGTTTCTTCACAACAAAATAACTAATGCTTCTGTAACAGTGCTCCCTTTCTGTGGAACACTCTGGCAGACACGGTCTGACCCCTTTTCGGGGCAGACTAAGGCTGTCCAGACCGCTGGTTATGCGGGGCTGAGGTCGGTTTGTCTGGACAACCCGTCGGCGTTGCCATTCTGTTTCCCAGGTCTGTAAGTAATGGTGAAATTGAAGGGTTGCAACGATAAACTCCAACGTAATAGCCTGCCATTATCTCCAGAGACCCGGTTCAGCCACACCAACGGGTTATGGTCGGTGACCAGAGTGAACTCCTGCCCATATAAATAGGGAGTCAATTTCTTTAATGCCCACACCAAAGCCAAACACTCCTTTTCGACCGCTGCATAGCTGACTTCGCGGGGCAGGAGCTTCCGGCTGATGTAGGCAACTGGATGCTCCCCTCCATCTTCGCCTACTTGGCTGAGGACGGCTCCCAGCCCGAACATGGAAGCATCTGTATGGACGATAAAACGTTTGTTAAGGGCTGGAGCCGCCAAGACAGGAGCGTTAATTAGAGCATTTTTGAGAGCCTGGAAAGCCGTTTCACAGTGGGGAGACCACAGGACCTGTCGAGGTAAGTTCTTCTTGGTCAAGTCAGTCAGGGGTTTGGCAAGTGTGCTGTAGTCTGGTACGAACCGTCTATAGTACCCTGCCGTGCCCAGGAAGGCTAGGACCTGAGTCTTAGTGATGGGGGTGGGCCAATTGGCGACAGCTTCTATCTTGGCCGGCTCTGGTCGCTGCTTTCCACACCCCACCCGGTGACCCAGGTACTGTACCTCGGCCATCCCAAAGTGGCATTTTTCTGGCTTCAGAGTCAGGCCAGCAGCCCGGATCTGATCCAGAACCATTCCTATGTGAGCTAAGTGGTCCTCCCATGACTCACTGTGGATCGCTATGTCGTCCAGGTAGGCGCAAGCAAAACTCTGGAAGCCATCCAGGAGCCTATCCACCAAGCGCTGGAATGTAGCTGGGGCATTCTTCATCCCAAACGGCATTACCCTAAACTGATATAAGCCGAATGGGGTGACGAATGCCGACTTGGGGATAGCCTCCGGGGCCAGGGGAATCTGCCAGTAACCTTTGCAGAGGTCAATAGTGGTCAGGTAATTTCCCCTGGCTATACGATCGAGTAGCTCGTCTACCCTGGGCATAGGGTAAGCGTCCGTCACGGTCTTTTCATTGAGCCTCCGATAGTCTACGCAGAACCGGGTGGTCCCATCTTTCTTGGGCACCAAGACAACTGGGGAGGCCCAGGGACTATCGGAGGGCTCAATTACCCTGAGTTGGAGCATCTCATCGATCTCCTTCTTCATTCCTATCCTAACTGCTTCGGGGATTCGGTACGGAGCCTGGCGCAAGGGAGCTTGTCCCGGAGTATCTACCTGGTGGGTGGTTAAAGTAGTGTACCCTGGCTTCGGGGAGAAGGTGAGGTGTTTGGACTGTAGGAGTTGGTTGAGCTGCTCCCTTTCAGTGGGGCTAAGTCGGTCTCCTATCTGAACCTGAGCCACTATACCTGTGGGGAGACTCTTCTCTAATAGGTCTGGAATGGGTAGACTGTCGGGGCCTTCCTGAGGGGAACAACATACGGCCGTCACGTTCTCTGGTCGCTCAAAATATTCCTTGAGCATGTTTACATGGAATGTCTTTCTAAGATTGTTGTCGTGGCAGCTAGCTATCACATAAGTGGTGTCTCCCCTTTTCTCTACGATCTGGTAGGGGCCCTGCCAGGACGCCTGCAATTTGTCTGTCTTCACCGGCTTAAGTACTAACACCTTTTGTCCTATGGTAAAGATTCTCTTTCGGGCCCCCCGATCGTACCATACTTTCTGTCTTCTCTGGGCCGACTGGAGATTAGCCCGCACGGATTTGGCTAATTGCTCCATTCGGTCCCTGAGTTCCAGCACGTATGGCACAATGGGGACACCGTCAGTCTCCATCTCTCCCTCCCAGTGCTCCCGGATCAGGTTTAGGGGTCCCCGTACCTTTCTTCCGTAGAGCAACTCGAAGGGAGAGAACCCTGTCGTTTCCTGGGGCACCTCCCGATAAGCAAAAAGGAGGTGCGGCAGGAAGCGTTCCCAGTCTCGGTATTCCTGAGTGAACGTCTTGAGCATTTGCTTGAGGGTCCCATTGAACCTCTCACACAGCCCGTTCGTCTGGGGGTGGTATGGGGAGCTCAGGAGGGACTTAATTTTGCAAACCTGCCAGAGTTGTTGGGTCAATTCAGCCGTAAATTGGGTGCCTCGGTCGGATAGGATTTCTTTTGGAAATCCTACCCGGGAGAACACCTGTACTAGTGCATTCGCTACCGTATCCGCTTGTATGTTGGATAGGGCGACAGCCTCTGGGTACCTGGTAGCGTAGTCCACTACGGTAAGAATGTAGCGCTTACCGGAGGGACTAGGGGTAGCCAGTGGTCCCACTAGGTCAATAGCAACCCGGCTGAAGGGTTCCTCTACAATGGGCATATTTACTAGATGGGCTTTAGGGTGATCGCCTCGCCTTCCTACTCGTTGACACACATCGCAGGTGTTACAGTAAGTTCTAACGTCAGCGTGTACCCCTGGCCAAAAGAACGTGTGAGTAATGCGGTGTAGGGTACGGGTTACAGCTAGGTGGCCTGCTAAGGGGATGTCGTGGCCTATCTTGAGGATTTCTTGACGGTATTTGTGGGGCACTACCAGCTGTCGCCTACGCTGTCCCCTTTTCTCTGTCCAGCGGTATAGTTTCCCTTTTTCCCATAAGAATGTTTCATTATCTGCCCCGCCCCCTCCGGTCTCTGCTCGTTCCCGGTACTTTTGTAAGGTCGGGTCAGTCTTAGACTCTGTCTCGAAAGCATCTGGGGTGTCCCAGGGTATGGGGCCTAACATGTCAGGCAAGGTCGGGGTAGGTCTTACCTGTGTCTCCCGCACTGGTGAGAGTTCTCGCTCCGTCCGGGCTTGGGCCCGTGTAGTCACTGGGTCCGCCTCGTTGTTGCATACTGGAGCATAGGCAGAAGTCATGGGGCCCAAATCATTGCCCAGTAGTACTTCGGCAGGTAAATTATCCATTATGCCCACGTTCACAGCCCCCTTTCCCGCTCCCCAATCAAGATGCACTTTAGCTGTTGGAATTTTGTACACATCCCCCCCCGCCACTCTAACGGCCACAGTCTGTCCAGATCGCTTGTGCTCCGGCACCAAATGACTCTGTACCAGCGTGATAGTAGCCCCTGTGTCTCTCAATCCCTCGGTAGATCGCCCCTCGAGCCATACCTTCTGCCGATGGTGCTGGCGGTTATCTGAGGCAGCATATACAGGGTCCGCCTCGTGAAGCGGCCCCAAATATTCCTCCATAGGGGCCTCTTGGTTAACACAGAGGGTCCGGGCCGGACGATATGCCCCAGAGGGGTAATTGTAATTCCTGGGTGTCTGGTGCGTATTAAGGGGGCAGCTAGCCATGAAATGCCCTGGTTGCTTGCATCGGTGGCAAGTCGGTCTGGGACGCTCAGAGCTGTTATTGGGTGGTCCTGAGTGTCGGGCGGGCCCTGCGGGCACCGGGGCTCGGAATTCAGCACGAGGGGGTGCACGGTAAACCTCTCTGGGTTCGTGAAGACGGGAGTCATAATGTTCATCGGCCAATTTGGCTGCTTCTTCTAAGGTAGAAGGTCGCCTGTCTCGCAGCCATTCCTTCCCTTGCTGTTCCATGCCATTATAAAAATGTTCTAAGAGAAACAATTGTAAAATTTCCTCACCAGTCACCGCTTTACTTCCGCTCATCCAGTGATTTGCCGCTCTCCGCATTCGGTGCGCCCATTCCATATGGGTATCGTTAGGCTTCTTTTTCGTGCCCCGAAACTGTCGGCGATACGCGTCCGGAGTTACTGCGTACCGTCGCAACAGTGTCTCCTTAACTAGCTCATACTGTGTCACTTCCTCAGCACCCAGAGTACGAAAGGCTTCCAGGGCTCGCCCGGATAGTTTCCCAGACAATATCGTGGGCCACTCCCTGTTGGGAATCTGGTGCAGGGCACATTGCCTTTCGAAGTCCGCCAAATATTCATCAATCCCTGTCTCGCTCTCTAGGAAGGGTCGAAATGCCGCATAGGGTATCTTGGGCCTCCCAGCATTTTCGACAGGGATGATTACCTGCGGGGCTTCAGCATTGCAGTGTGCGTTCGCTAGGTTGAGTTCGTGGGCTCGAGTCTCTCGTATATCCTTGTCCGCTTCCGCCATCAACTGCTGTACCAATTCCATGGAGGGGTTCGGCCCGTACAGTGAGAGCCTCTCCCGAACAATCCTGGTTTTTTCGTCACTAATCGTGGTCGGTGTTTCCGCCATTGTGAAGCTCTGATCCAGTTCGGTCAATTCTGCGATCAGCTCTCTCCTCGGCCGGTTGCTGGCGTACCCCCCTCTGCTTTCAAGTAAATCCTTTAGGGTTGTACGCTTCAATTTTTCATAAGCGCTCTCCATCCGTTCTGTACCTCTCCTAGGAAATCCAGGAAAAATCCCACCGCTGCCGCCAAATGTTACGGTTACCCTTAGTCTCGCTGAGAGATGGACCGCTTAGTAGCCTGGATTCCTATTGCTGAAGAGGGGAGAAACTGCTTTCCATAGTATTCTATATGAGTCTCGCAAATGTAGAATAATCCCCCTTAGCTGTAGTACAGCTAGGATACCCTTCTGCCCACAAAAACGAGTCAACGCTGCGATTGAGGGACAACCAAGAACTGAGGACTGGGATGCCCAGCCTGCTTTTTATTTAGGTTACATGCACACAGGGCACTCCCAGGGGGGGAAGCATAAAATCCCCCATCACACATTTAGACAAAGCCCTTGGACAGGCCACCGCAGATAACAAGTACACACAAGAAAACAATTGAGTCCTTCTTATCACCTAGCAGTGAATGCTTATCACAAACTTAATTACAGTACACAATATGCTAGGAAACCTGCCTCAGAAAATAGTTTTCTCAAAACTGAACAGAGTTAACCCTTTATGAAATGATACTTGTTACAGTTTTCTTGGAGCCCTTCTTAGGCGCTGGCTTGGCTGGTTCAGGCATTGCTGCTGGGAAATAAGTTTCTTCACAACAAAATAACTAATGCTTCTGTAACAGCGCCAATAAAAGGGCACTCACTGAAAACTTAATTCTATTTCAATAAGGGTTTTAAAAGGAACTAAATCTTCCCATAGGATGCGATACTGTTTCTTTAAGGAAATACATATGTGGGTACTTGTAAAGCGCAGCAATGAACCCTAAAAGGTCGCAAGGCGTTGCTCATGTTATCTCCGCTTGTGCTATCCACATCACAAAGGAAGAATTAACAAACAAACAGTTGACAAAAACAGTAGTAAACTGAACGCAGAAAAAAAGTTACTTGTTAAATCTTAAAGTAACCTATTATAGCGTGTTGTTTATATCATCCTACATCACAATGGATGAAAAAACAAACAGTCATAAGACCCTTAATGAAAGGTACACTTTTTCTGCTTTTTTTTTTTTAATTTGTCCTGTCACTTTAAATTGAAAAAGTAAGACTGATTGATGTCGTGCAGAAAAAAAATCCATCTTATAAACATAGTAATAAAGTGGTATCAAAAAATGACTATGTACATCAAAGGCAATGACCTTGCAAACAACCGCAGAGCACTGCCTGTGTGTAAAAAATAAATGTGGGCACAATCTTATAAACTATATTTGGAGTGTGTTGCGCAGAATTAACAGACTCCTGACAGTCATAGCTGAGGAGGGAGTAATTAGATCAGAATGGAACATACGAAATAAACGTGTGACTGTCACTTTAAATTTTAAACAGAAAAGAACACACACTTTTTTTTTTTTTTTTAATTTATTCCAATCCTGCAGAAAAAAAACCCAATAGGATAAAAAACTAGCGTGAACTGCTAGATTCAACACCCCTCAGTAGTGTCCCCCTTTATCGCAACAGGGGAATAAAGCTATGAACCGACTTATTTTACCTGTCGGTCAGTTAGCCTACAATAGGGGACATGTGTCTGTGCATATTAAGAAATTGTCTGCTGGTCGTATTGTGATTAGTGGAACTGAACAAAACCCCCAAGGAAATGGTGTCCTAAAGACCGTCCCTGCTGGGCGGTGACATAACGGAAATCTCCCGGGCGGCAAGAAAGATTTAGGGAACCGCCGGGACTCAGTACTACACAAGCTGTAAACGTAATGTCCCACACCAAAGGCATAGGTAATAGGCCCCTCCCGCTGTCATGCCAGTAAAATGACCTGCAGGGAGCTAAAACAAAAACAGGCGAGAAAATCAAAGCGCCCCCAAAGACCGCCCATTGTGGGCGTATACAGACTGTACACAGACATCTCCCGGTCGCCATCTTAACCGCCGGGAGATGTAACAAATATGTCCTCATAACCCAGTAGAACCGCAAATACCCTACCATCACCTAGGGAGAAAACTGTTAAAAATACACAATATCACCCGGTCGGCAGTGCTCTCATATGCAACCGCCGGGCAAATAATACAAGGGAAACCCTGAAGTAAAAAACATAGCTGTCTAGCCTTGTCTCCCAGTAAGGAGAAAGCAGCTACCTGAATAAGGAGCCCTGCTCTCTAAGGGCTATTATTCACAATGAGGGTGCCAATGTCTTCTGAGCCCATTCTTCTTAGTAGCCCCAGGATTCCAGGAAATAAAAATGGCACTTACCTCCAACTGCCCACAGCAAAGGCAGCTCCCAGGTGTGTGAAGTCCTACTGCTCACATGGACCTGAGGATAATAAGGAAAAACACTGAGTAAAATCTCTCACATTTTTCCCCTCAAAGGGCAGCATACATCTATGGGAGGCGCAGTGAGAATAAAATCCCACAAGTTCCCATTGCTTTGAAGCCACCAAATGCTTCTCTTTTTGTACTGAAGAGATTGATTTGGTCTAGGCTAAACCCCAGAACAAATTAGCACACTATGGCACCACTTTAAAAATAATAAACTTGATTGAAGAAACTATAACTAACACCTCACTCTGCCTCTTCCTATCACTAACACAGGCAAAGAGAATGACTGGGGGGGAGGGAAGGGAGGAGCTATATATACAGCTCTGCTGTGGTGCTCTTTGCCTCCTCCTGCTGACCAGGAGGCGATATCCCATAAGTAAGGATGAAATCCGTGGACTCATCATATCTTGTAAAAGAAAATAGCACCTATCTGGCATGTCCGGGCGATAAACGTTTTGCTTCAGATAGATAAGTTAAATTCTTGTGGTCAGTAAGAATGAGCACTGGCACGCTAGTACCCTCGAGAAGATGCCTCCATTCCTTGAGTGCCAAAATTATGGCCAGTAATTCCCTGTCGCCAATTTCATAATTGCACTCCGCTGGAGACAATTTCTTAGAGAAGAAACCACACGGATGCAAGGAACCGTCAGGCGTAGGACGTTGAGACAAGAGGGCACCTACTCCAGTCTCAGACGCATCGACCTCAAGAACGAAAGGCAGGACAGGCTTAGGATGAGCCAGAAATGGAGCAGCAGCAAAGGCAGTCTTAAGACTATCAAAGGCCTTAATGGCAGTAGGTGACCAATGGAGTGGATTATTCTCTTTATGGGTCATGTCTGTGATAGGTTTGACCAAGAAAGAAAAGTTTTAATAAACTTTTTATAGTAATTGGCAAACCCCAAAAAATGTTGAATAGACCGAAGACCAACTGGGCGAGGCCACTGCAGAACTGCAGATAACTTGTCAGGATCCATGGAGAACCCTGCAACAGAGGTAACATAACCAAGGAAGGTTACTTGAGTCTGATGGAACTCACATTTCTCGAACAGAAAACAGGCCATTCTCACGTAGTCTCTAAAAAACCTGTGTAACATCAGAACGATGAGCCTCAAGTGTGGGTGAGTGTATGAGGATGTCGTCTAAGTACACCACAACACACTGTTGCAACATATCTCGTAGGACATCATTAATAAATTCCTGGAAAACAGCAGGAGCATTACATAGGCCAAAGGGCATTACAAGATACTCATAATGCCCGCCCCTGGTGTTAAATGCTGTTTTCCATTCGTGGCCCTCCTTGATCCTAACAAGATTGTACGCTCCTCTCAAATCAAGTTTAGTAAAGACCGTAGCTCCCTTGAGGCGGTCAAAGAGTTCCGTAATGAGCGGAATAGGGTAAGCATTCCTAATGGTAAAAGGATTAAGACCCCTATAATTAATGCATGGTCTTAATTTGCCACCCTTTTTCTTCACAAAGAAGAAGCCAGCCCCTGCAGGAGAGAAGGATTTGCAGATGATCCCCCGTGACAGAGCATCTGCAACATACTCCTCCATAGCACAATTCTCTGCAACAGACAGAGGGTAAACCCGGCCCCGAGGAGGAATGGCTCCGGGTTGCAGGTCTATGGCACAATCGTAAGACTGGTGAGGAGGCAATGTACTGGCACGCACCTTGTAAAAAACATCTAGGAACTTTCGGTACTCCTCTGGCAATTGAGATACCAAAGACGTGCATAAGACATTAACTCGTTTCCGAAGACAAGTGGAAATACATTGCGGAGACCACAACAAAATTTCAGACCTGCGCCAGTTGAGACTGGGATTGTGCTTTTGGAGCCAGGGATAACCCAGAATAACCGGAAAATGCGGAGAGTTTATCACCTGGAACTAGAGGGTTTCAAAATGGAGAGCCCCAACAGCCATGGATAATGGAGCGGTTTCGTGAGTAACGAGTGAGGGCTGAAGGGGCCTGCCATCAATGGGCTCAATAGCAAGCGGAACGGACTGAGGCAAAACAGGAATGGAGTGCTTTGATACAAAAGCACTGTCAATGAAATAGCCTGCAGCACCGGAGTCAACAAGAGCCTGGGTGACTATGGAGGAGTCCACCCAGGAAAGGACAACCGTGACCAAAGGTTTTTCCTTTAGCAGTTCCCGGGACGAGGATAAATCACCCAAGGTCTGCCCCCAACAGGACCTTAGGTGTGAGCGTTTCCCGGCCGTGTAGGACAAGACTTCAAAAGGTGTCCCTGTAACTCACAATAGACCAACTGGGCGAGGCCACTGCAGAACTGCAGATAACTTGTCAGGATCCATGGAGAACCCTGCAACAGAGGTAACATAACCAAGGAAGGTTACTTGAGTCTGATGGAACTCACATTTCTCGAACAGAAAACAGGCCATTCTCACGTAGTCTCTAAAAAACCTGTGTAACATCAGAACGATGAGCCTCAAGTGTGGGTGAGTGTATGAGGATGTCGTCTAAGTACACCACAACACACTGTTGCAACATATCTCGTAGGACATCATTAATAAATTCCTGGAAAACAGCAGGAGCATTACATAGGCCAAAGGGCATTACAAGATACTCATAATGCCCGCCCCTGGTGTTAAATGCTGTTTTCCATTCGTGGCCCTCCTTGATCCTAACAAGATTGTACGCTCCTCTCAAATCAAGTTTAGTAAAGACCGTAGCTCCCTTGAGGCGGTCAAAGAGTTCCGTAATGAGCGGAATAGGGTAAGCATTCCTAATGGTAAAAGGATTAAGACCCCTATAATTAATGCATGGTCTTAATTTGCCACCCTTTTTCTTCACAAAGAAGAAGCCAGCCCCTGCAGGAGAGAAGGATTTGCAGATGATCCCCCGTGACAGAGCATCTGCAACATACTCCTCCATAGCACAATTCTCTGCAACAGACAGAGGGTAAACCCGGCCCCGAGGAGGAATGGCTCCGGGTTGCAGGTCTATGGCACAATCGTAAGACTGGTGAGGAGGCAATGTACTGGCACGCACCTTGTAAAAAACATCTAGGAACTTTCGGTACTCCTCTGGCAATTGAGATACCAAAGACGTGCATAAGACATTAACTCGTTTCCGAAGACAAGTGGAAATACATTGCGGAGACCACAACAAAATTTCAGACCTGCGCCAGTTGAGACTGGGATTGTGCTTTTGGAGCCAGGGATAACCCAGAATAACCGGAAAATGCGGAGAGTTTATCACCTGGAACTAGAGGGTTTCAAAATGGAGAGCCCCAACAGCCATGGATAATGGAGCGGTTTCGTGAGTAACGAGTGAGGGCTGAAGGGGCCTGCCATCAATGGGCTCAATAGCAAGCGGAACGGACTGAGGCAAAACAGGAATGGAGTGCTTTGATACAAAAGCACTGTCAATGAAATAGCCTGCAGCACCGGAGTCAACAAGAGCCTGGGTGACTATGGAGGAGTCCACCCAGGAAAGGACAACCGTGACCAAAGGTTTTTCCTTTAGCAGTTCCCGGGACGAGGATAAATCACCCAAGGTCTGCCCCCAACAGGACCTTAGGTGTGAGCGTTTCCCGGCCGTGTAGGACAAGACTTCAAAAGGTGTCCCTGTAACTCACAATAGAGGCAGAGCCCCTCCCGCCTCCTAAAGGCCCTCTCTGCCGCAGAGAGACGCGTGAATCCCAACTGCATTGGCTCAGCAGTACCTGGTGACTCGGGACCAGGAGGCATGGGAGGAGAGGGAGGCATGGGTGGGAATGAACACGTAGCAGACAACGGAACAGGAGGCTTCCGCAAGCGATCCTTGAAAGAGGGCCTCTCACTTAGTCTGATGTCAATTAGGATAAAAAAAGACACCAATGTCTCGAGATCTTCTGGTAAATCCCTGGCAGCAACTTCGTCCTTAATCGCATCAGAGAGCCCAAGGAATGCGGCAACAAGGGCTTCATTGTTCCAACCTACCTCTGTGGCAAGCGTACAGAACTCAATAGCATACTGAGCAACAGATCTTGTACCTTGCTGAATGGACATGAGTCGTTTAGCAGCAGAGGAGGAGCAAGCCGGAACATCATCTACCCTCCGAAAGGAGGCCACAAATTCAGGGTAATTTGAAATCACAGGTTTATTAGTCTCCCACAAGGGATTAGCCCAGGCAAGAGCTGTGTCAGAGAGTAACGAGATGAGAAATCCCACCTTAGCTCTGTCAGAGGGAAACGCCTGAGGTAACATCTCAAAGTAAATGCCCACCTGGTTCAAAAACTCTCTGCACTGATTAGGATCGCCTCCATATCACTGAGGTAGAGGTGCAGAACCGGACATGCTCCTGGTAGGACTAGGTGCAGCAGCGGAAACAGGAGCAGCCATAACTTGCGGGACTCTTTGGTCCAAATGTGCAGTGCGAGTCAGCAGGGTTTGCAAGGATAGTGCAAATTGATCCAAACAGTGATCCTGTTCATCCATCCTGGAAATTATGGCAGGTAAAGGTGGATTATTAGCACCATCAGGATTCATGGCTATTGCGTAATGCGGAATCAGACTGAGACAAGAAGTACAAAAATAATCACACCTTTATTAATAGCAAAAAAGAATTAAAAGTCCACAAGTCACATAACATGCCAGGAATCAAAACCAGAGCTGGTAGTCAGACGAGCCGAGTCAGGAGCCAAAGCGAATAGTCAGATGAGCCAGAATCAGGAACAAGGAAAACAGCAGAGTCAGGAACAAGCCAGGGATCAGGAACCAGGAAGGACGTCAGGCAGCCAGGAAAAACACAGGAGCTCTCACAAACAGGTCTGAGACAATGCAAGGGCAAAGCATACTGAACAGAGGCCCATTAAATAATAAGTGATGACATCACAATTCTGAGACTGCATGCTGTCTCACACGGATGATGTACACCAGTCTGGCCATAAAAGGAAGTGCAGGAAATGAGCAGCATCACACAGTATGCACCAGAGTTAGGAAGAGAGGTGAGTAAAATGGCTGCCAGCAGCACATGGCAAACAGATAAGGGGAAAAAACCCTGACAGGCGGTGCGGGTCTATCCTGAAGACATCCAGAGCGGAGCATCCTCTTTATACTTCGCCACGGTACACTGAATCTTCAATGCAAGGTACGCGATTGAAGATGTCATCCCATGCATTCCTATTGGCTGATTTGATTTTGGAAATTCAAAACAGCCAATAGAATTTCAGTAGCTCTCATCCAATTGGCTGATTTGAACAGCCAATAGGATTTCAGTAGCTCTCATCCTATTGGCTGATTTGAATGCCCAAAATCAAATCAGCCAATAGGAATGCAAGGGAAGCCATCTTGAATCGCGTATCTTGCATTGAAGATTCAGTGTATGGCGGCGACCGTATGAAGAGGATGCTCCGCACCGGATGTCTTTAGGATAGACCCACTCCGAGCCGCCGGGATGAAGATAGAAGACGCTGCCGGGATGAAGATAGAATATGTGGCCGGGATAAAGATGGAGCCATCGGGATGAAGATGGAGGTGCCTGGATGAAGATACTTCAAACGGTACTTTAACAACTATAAGTGGATCAACGGGGGTTAGTGTTAGGATTTTTTAAACTTTTTTTTTTTTTAGTTTAGGGTTTGGGCTTTTCGTAAAAGAGCTAAATGCACTTTTCAGGGCAATGGGTAGCTTAGGAGTTTTATTTTGGGGGGGTTGGTTGTTTGGTGAGTAGTGATGTCGCAAACAGTTCGCCGGAGAACAGTTCCCGGCGATCTTAGCATGTTCGCGTTCGCCGCGGCAGGCGAACATATGCGATGTTCGATCCGTCCCCTATTCGTCATCATTGAGGAAACTTTGACCCTGTATCTCACAGTCTGCAGACACATTTGAGCCAATCAGCAGCAGACACTCCCTCACAGACCCTCCCAGCTCCTTGGCAGCAGCCAATTTAGATTCATTATGATCCTGCTTTCTTAGTGAGAGGAGGTTTAGTGCTGCAGCTGCTGCTGATATTATAGGGAAATCGATAGCTAGGCTAGTGTATTTAGTGTCCACTACAGTCCTGAAGGACTCATCTAATCTCTTCTGTAAGGACAGCACCCCAAAAAGCCCATTTTAGGGCTAGAACTTCAGTCGTTTTTTTTTTTATTATTATTTGTAATTGTATTTGCATTTGCCTGGCTGTCAGCCTGTGTGTGAGGCTCACAGCATATACTGTGATTAATTCTTCTGTGCCACCACTGATATCTGGTGTTTCATTAGTGTAAAAAAAAAAAAAAAAACTTTTACATTATTTTGCTAGTGTAATCTAATTTCATTTTATATCAGGCCTGTGTCTCAGGCCCACATCATATACTGTGATTAATTGCTCTGTGCCACCACTGATATCTGGTGTAACCTTAGTGTAAATTTAAAATAAAAAAAATGTTACATTATTTTGCTAGTGTAATCTAATTTCATTTTATATCAGACCTGTGTGTCAGGCCCACATCATATACTGTGATTAATTCTTCTGTGCCACCACTGATATCTGGTTAACATTATTTTCAATAAAAAAACAAAAAACTTACATCATTTTGCTAGTGTAATCTAATTTCATTTTCCATCAGGCCTGTGTGTCAGGCCCACATCATATACTGTGATTAATAGCTCTGTTGTCCACCACTTATATCTGGTGTAACATTACTTTAATTTTTTTTTTTTAAAAACTTTTACATCAGTCTTCTAGTGTTATTTAATTTTAGTTGCCAGGCCAGCCTGCCACTACTAGTGCCAGCCTGTGTGTTAGGCTGCCAGCATATACTGTGCCTACTTCCATCCTCAGTGCCACCACTGCTATCTGTTGTAACATTAGTGTAACTTTTTAAAAAAAAAAACTTTTACATCAGTCTGCTAGTGGTATTTAATTGCAGTTGCCTGTCTGCCAGCGTGTGTGCCAGGCCCACTTTCCAACTAGTGCCACGAATCATATTTGTTATAACAGTAGTGTAAATATTTTAAATAAAAACTTTTTTGACTGTGAATCATCAGTCTGCTAGTGCAATTGAATTGCAGTTGCCTGCCTGCCAGCGTGTGTGCAGGCCCACTTGCCAACTAGTGCCACCTTTGTCAGGGTAATCATGCAGGCCATATAGACCTCCCCCGATATCGGGACTAGCAGGTATTAAAGTGCTAAGAACAGTACTACTTAACACAACCTAGTTACCATGGGTCCCAGACCGCATGTCTTGTTGTTATACTTTGTCAGGGTAATCATGCAGGCCATATAGACCTCCCCCGATATGGGGAGTAACAGGTATTAAAGTGCTAAGAACAGTACTACTTAACACAACCTAGTTACCATGGGTCCCAGACCGCATGTCTTGTTGTGATACTTTGTCAGGGTTATCATGCAGGCCATATAGACCTCCCCAGATAGGGGGAGTAACAGGTATTAAAGTGCTAAGAATAGTACTACTTAACACAACCTAGTTACCATGGGTGTCAGACCACATGTTTTGTTGTTATACTTTGTCAGGGTAATCATGCAGGCCATATAGACCTCCCCCGATAGGGGGAGTAACAGGGATTAAAGTGCTAAGAATAGTACTACTTAACACAACCTTACCATGGGTCCCAGACCGCATGTCTTGTTGTTATACTTTGTCAGGGTAATCATGCAGGCCATATAGACCTCCCCCGATAGGGGGAGTAAAAGGGATTAAAGTGCTAAGAACAGTACTACTTAACACAACCTAGTTACCATGGCTCCCAGACCGCATGTCTTGTTGTTATACTTTGTCAGGGTAATCATGCAGGCCATATAGACCTCCCCCGATAGGGGGAGTAAAAGGGATTAAAGTGCTAAGAATAGTACTACTAAACACAACCTAATTACCATGGGTCCCAGACCGCATGTCTTGTTGTTATACTTTGTCAGGGTAATCATGCAGGCCATATAGACCTCCCCAGATAGGGGGAGTAACATGGATTAAAGTTCTAAGAATAGTACTAATATAAACACAACCTAGTTACCATGGGTCCCAGACCGCATGTCTTGTTGTTATACTTTGTCAGGGCAATCATGCATGCCATATAGACCTCCCCCGATAGGGGGAGTTACAGGGATTAAAGTGCTAAGAAAAGTACTACTTAACACAACCTAGTTACCATGGGTCCCAGACAACATGTTTTGTTGTTATACTTTGTCAGGGTAATCATGCAGGCCATATAGATCTCCCCCGATAGGGGGAGTAAAAGGGATTAAAGTGCTAAGAATAGTACTACTTAACACAATCTAGTTACCATGGGTCCCAGACCGCATGTTTAATTATTATACTTTGTCAGGGTAATTATATATCTATCAAATCGATCTATTTATCTTATATCGATTCTAACTATCAATCTATGTATATCTATCTATCAAATCTATCTATCTCGTGGCCGGACTGATTTGAGACAGCCACTTGTGTTTAGACCAAATTTGAAGTAGGACGACAGACCAATCATCTTCTTCCATCTCCCTGTTCCAAAAAAGCAGGCCATATAGACCTCCCCCGATAGGGGGAGGAACAGGTAGTAAACTGCTAAGAATAATACTACTTAACACACCACGGGTCCCAGACCGCATGTCTTATTGTTATACTCTGTCAGGGAAATCATATATCTATCAAATCTATCTATTTATCTATAAAATCTATCTAACTATCAATCGTATCTATCAAATATAAATTGCATCTATTGATCTATGTAATTCATATCTATCAAATGTATATTGCATCTTTTGATCTATGTAATTCGTATCTATCAAATGTATATTGCATCGATTGATCTATGTAATTCGTATCTATCAAATGTATATTGCATCTATTGATCTATGTAATTTGTATCTATCATATGTATATTGCATCTATTGATCTATGTAATTTGTATCTATCATATGTATATTGCATATATTGAGCTATGTAATCTATGTATCTAACTATCAAATCTATCTAACTCGTGGTTGTGCAAATGGACTGTTTGCATTTGTTTGCGGTGCGTTACACGGGGAGTTTGGTCTGTCACTGTGAAGCGGGCGTAACCCTTACACTACCTGATCGATACAACATCATACCTGATGTTTTAAAGCACGTTATTCAAAAAAAAATTAGGAATGTTAGGTGATTAAGGCCCTTTATGGGTTAAAACCAGACTCTGCATAAACTATGTAATTTTCCGTGGGAGTTTTGCCATGGATCCCCCTCCAGCATGCCACAGTCCAGGTGTTAGTCCCCTTGAAACAACTTTTCCATCACTATTGTGGCCAGAAAGAGTCCTTGTGGGTTTTAAAGTTCGCCTGCCTATTGAAGTCAATGGCGGTTCGCGCGGTTTGCCGGTTCGCGAACAGTCACAGAAGTTCGAGTCCGCTGTTCGCAAACTCAAATTTTAAGGTTCGCGACATCACTAGTGGTGAGTTTTACTGTTGGGGGGTCTTTTTTGTTCAGGTAAAAGAGCTGTTTAACTTAGGGCAATGCTCTACAAAAGGCCCTTTAAAGGGCTATTAGTAGTTTATTGTAGGCTAGTTTTTTTTATTTTGGGTGGTCTTTTTTATTTTGATAGGGCAATTAGATTAGGTGTAATTCTTTTTTATTTTTGATAATTTTGCTTGTGATTTTTCGTAATTTAGTGTTTGCTATTTTTTATTATTTAGTATTTTTTTATTTTTTGTAATTAGATAGTTTGTATTTTTACAGTAGTGTTAGGATTTTTTAATTTGTATTTTAGTGATTTTTAATTTAACAGGTAAGTTGTGATTTAATTTTAGATAGGGAAAATATAATTTTAATATAAAGTTAGGGGGGCGTTAGGTTTAGGGGTTACTAGTTTATATTAGTTTATTGCGATGTGCGGGGCTTTCGGTTTAGGGGTTAATAGTTTAATTTAGTATATTTCGTTGTGGGGGGCTTGTGGTTTAGGGGTTAATAGGTTTATTATAGTGTTTGCGATGCGGGAGGGCCTCGATTTAGGGGTTAATAGGTAGTTTATGGGTGTTAGTGTACTTTTTAACCCTTTAGTTATGAGTTTTATGTAACAGTTTTGTGGAGTAAAACTCATAACTACTGCTCTCAGATATAGATCTTGTCGTTATAGGGTGTAAATCAAGTTTTTTAGCCTCCCAGAAAAACTCGTAATACCAGCGCTATGGAAATCCCATGCAAAAACTTAATTTTTATGAGTGTGGTACTGATGTTGCGTTACAGGCTAAAAGGCTTGCGGTACACCTATACCGACAAGACTCGTAATGGCTTCGTTACTGTTTTAACGCTGTAATTACCATAAAAGATGAACGCACAAACTTGTAACATACCATACATTAATAGCAAACGATCCAAGAAGGACAATATAGGTACATTAAAATGTGTGAATGCCAGCCCATATCATTAACTGGGTTATGTATAGAGGATATAAGGAAAAAACAGGATAATATTAAGGTAAATAAAACTCCAGGCCCAGATGGAATACATCCAAGGGTTTTACGGGAACTTAGCACTGTTATAGACAAACCTCTACTCTTAATTTTTCAAGACTCATTATCCTCAGGCATAGAACACCAGCATTGCCATAAAGCTGATGTGGTGACACTATTCAAAAAGGGAAGCAGGGCTGGTCCAGGAAGCATTTGATATTTTTCCATCCGGCAAGGACTTCAGGTGGTGGTTTGGAAGTTCCTGGAGTTTTATTTACCTTAATATTTTCCTGTTTTTTCCTTATAGCCTCTATACATAACCCAGTTAATGATATGGGCTGGCATGTTCTAGTTTATTCCAAAGTATCGTCCATTGGTTCCTCTCTTGTGTATACTGAAGAAAAAAACTGGTTTATTACCTCAGCCTTCTGCCTGTCACTGTTAATACTGCTACCCTTCACACATTTTAATGTACCTATATTGTACCAATCATCCCACCACGCCACCACTTTAACAGATTCCTGCTACCCCGACTGGGTAGCTCCGCCAATGGATCCTCCCGATGCCTGGAACCTGCTACTATGTAGCGGAGGAAGTGACTCAAGCAGAGCCCACCCAAATAACTAGACAGACTAGCATTAAGGCGAAAACACAAAGTACACTTTATTGGTAAAAACACACATTTATACAAAAACTGATCTTGATAACAAGCCTTATGTGACCCTCACATCTCCCGCCATTCCTTCCCCTCCAGACAGGCTGGTGCCTCCATAGTGTCAATTGTTCCCCAGTGTCCAGCGATACAAGGATGGAGTATTCGGGGTGATCCCGGGGGAGCGGCGGCCCTTTCAGGGTGTCGTTGGAAAGCCCCTGGCCCCCAGATACTTTGTCCAAAAAGCGCCTTGATAAATGGCTGGGCATCAGAGTTATGGCTTATCCAACGTACACCGGGCAGGCCATTGTAAGAGGGGGTAATAATGGGGGTCCAGAACTCCCGGTTCCTGAGACAGCTCTCCCCTGTAAATCATTCCACCTCTGGTCCTTCCCCAGAGGTAGTAATTACCCAGAGAGCAGAGCTCTGGGACAAAGGACAGCTGGAGCAACCTGGGATGAAGGGGCCCGTGGATCCGAGCTCATGGGGCCGGCCAGCCAAAGGGCAGTCTGTTGAATAGGGCTCGGAAACCCCGGTTCCCAATGGAGCTCACCTCCGGCAATTGGCCCACCTCTTGCCCTCCCCATGGGGTACCAATCCCCAAGAGAGCAGAGCTCTGGGGCAACGGGCCTTCAAAGCGGCCAGAGGTAAAGTGTCCAGAGGGTGCTGGGGACAGCTGGTAATTCCAGGAGCCTGGGCCAGAGAGGGATAGGTCAGTCGGAGACCAGCTCTTTCAAGATCAGGTGGACTGATGAAAACAAGGGAAACCAAAGCTCTGGGAGGTGCCCAAAACAGCTGAGAAACAACAGGGGGGTAGAGGTAGGGGGTAGGGGGTAGGAGTTTAACCCCTGCAGCCCGGTGTGACAGAACGCCTGGTACCCCGAATTAGTACCTCCGTAAGAACACTTCCCTTGTCCTGGACATCCCTTTATCCAGAGCAATAGCTCCTGGTATCTCCCTTTGACCACAGTCTAAACTTATGTAGGGGAACAGAACTGAGACAACACTCAGTTTTCTGAACACAAAAATTAACACTTTGTTACAAACTGCTATTTGTAACTGGCCCTTTAAATGAAAAATTGCCCTGCTTCCATGGATCGTGGAGAAGCCTATTTGCCAGCCTCCTTCCTCATGACTATGGCCCCTGGAAGATTGTGTCCCTGAGAACATATTAACTTTTATTGGGTGTGTATGGCCCTTTAAGAACCGTCTGGGGACATATTGTGACTTTGATGAACAATGCCCCTTTAAGACTATGTCCCCAGACCTGTAAAATAGCTTGTCCCTGGCTTTCTCCCACTTGGTTCAGTGGATAGGGCTTGCTGAACCCAGTACCACACAGGCAGAGTGTTCCACAGAAAGGGAGCACTGTTACAAAAGCATTAGTTTTCATTGTGTGCCATTAAGAGTTAATGTTGTTCAATTCTAAATACAAGTTTGCTGGGATCAGCTCTAATTAGGTTTAGTGATAAACCTTACCATTGTCTAATCAGACTGCTAGTGATAAGGTGGACTGCATTGTTTTATTGTGTGTAACTTGTTATCTGCTGAAGTAATGTTGTGGCCTGTCAAAGGGAGTGTCTCTCTATCTAATATCAAATGTGTGATTGGGGATTTTATGCCTCCCCCTGAGAGTGTCCTGTTTGCATGTAACCTCAATAAAAACCAGGCTGTGTGTTCCAGCACATCAGACCTATTCTGTCCCTCTAACTTGCAGCTTTGACTCATGTTTGTAGGGGCCAGCTATAATCACTACAGGGATTGCTATGCTCTATATACTCCCTTAGCTACTGAGCTCCTGTAAGAGCCTGCTTCGCTCTAAAGAAGGAAGAGGTTCACCTATTGGAGCCTGGTCGTAGGTCCAGGGCGCAGAGCAGACGGCGAGATACCAGCCCAGCAGCGGTGGTTCGTAGAGTCTGCGTTACTTATGGTGGCTACGCAGCAGTTATAGTGTCGACGGTGCTGCTGCTCCTTTGGTGAGCGCTAGGAGCATCTTTTTCTACGGTCCAACTTCCAGCCAGCCTGGAGGCAACCGTAACATTTGGCGGCAGCGGTGGGATAGCATCCTAGCGCAAGGAGCAGCACCACAACAGCACTGGTATCGTAGGAGAGTTATTGAGGGCAACGCTAGCCACTGCGCAGCGTCCCTACCTACAGCAGCATGGAGCTGACAAGACACTGGTCAGAACCCTGTGAAGAGCACCTCAACCTGATCCGTCGCTATGAGGGCACTGATTTCATTCCAGAGGTAAAGAGGCGGCTAGTCCGATATGGTCCAGACCCTGCACAGGAGGTAGTCAGTCGAATCATCCGAAAATTGGCTACTGAGAACGAAGCGGCACGAGCCTTTGAGCGTCAACTGTGGAGTTTGGGGGTATGGACACCTGCTCTCCAGCGAGAAAATGAGTTACAGGGGGCAGAGACAGTTGGTCCTGTCCCCCAGCAGCAGAGGAATATGCAGGGAATTGGGAGCCCAGACTCCATTCCCCAGCGGCAGGCTGAGTTACAGGGGGCAGAGACAGTTGGTCCTGTCCCCCAGCAGCAGAGTGAATTGCAGGGCATTGGGAGCCCAGACTCCATTCCCCAGCGGCAGGCTGAGTTACAGGGGGCAGAGACAGTTGGTCCTGTCCCCCAGCAGCAGAGGAATATGCAGGGAATTTGGAGCCCAGACTCCATTCCCCAGCGGCAGGCTGAGTTACAGGGGGCAGAGACAGTTGGTCCTGTCCCCCAGCAGCAGAGGAATATGCAGGGAATTGTGAGCCCAGACTCCATTCCCCAGCGGCTGGAAGTATGTATGGGAGAGGAGCTTGTTACCCCCTCTCCCCAGCGGCAGCTTAACGCACCAGGGGGAGACAGTAAGCCCCACAACCGTGCAGATGGGACCGTGGTCTCTGCACTTACAGCACAGGGGGCAGAGACAGTTGCTCCTGTCCCCCAGCAGCAGAGGAATATGCAGGGAATTGGGAGCCCAGACTCCATTCCCCAGCGGCTGGAAGTATGTATGGAAGAGGAGCTTGTAACCCCCTCTCCCCAGCGGCAGCTTAACGCACCAGGGGGAGACAGTAAGCCCCACAACCGTGCAGATGGGACAGTGGTCTCTGCACTTACAGCACAGGGGGCAGAGACAGTTGCTCCTGTCCCCCATCAGCAGAGTGAGATGCAATGGATTGGGAGCCCAGTCTCCATTCTCCAGCTAACTCCTAACTTGGGCCCAGGGTTAACAGTGGAGATGTTAACCCCCACTGACCCCCACGTTCCCTTTGCCACCGGGCAGGTCTATGCCCCAATGCCCCCAGCAGAAGAGCTGGCATTAGGACAGAGCGCTGCTGGCCTCTGCCCTACAGACCCCCTTGTTACAGGGCTGGCCTGCAAACCCCTCACCCCAGCAGAAGAGCTGGCATCAGGACAGAGCGCTGCTGGCCTCTGCCCTACAGACCCCCTTGTTACAGGACTGGCCTGCAAACCCCTCACCCCAGCAGAAGCGCTGTCACCAGGGCAGAGTGCCGCTGGCCTCTGCCCCCCAAGTACCATCAGCTATTTGCCCAGCTGCGCCAGGAAGGCCGAGGATGCTACACTTTCATCCTACAACCTGGAACCTACAGGCCAGTACTACGTATTGTGGGGGGGCTACTTTGCTGCTAATGTTTATTTGTGGGTGGGTTGCGAGACTAACTTAGGCACTGACTGACAGAAGGTCAGGTGCCTGGTTAGTCTCCCTCCAAAAGGGGAGATATGTTACAAACTGCTATTTGTAACTGGCCCTTTAAATGAAAAATTGCCCTGCTTCCATGGATCGTGGAGAAGCCTATTTGCCAGCCTCCTTCCTCATGACTATGGCCCCTGGAAGATTGTGCCCCTGAGAACATATTAACTTTTATTGGGTGTGTATGGCCCTTTAAGAACCGTGGGGACATATTGTGACTTTGATGAACAATGCCCCTTTAACACTATGTCCCCAGACCTGTAAAATAGCTTGTCCCTGGCTTTCTCCCACTTGGTTCAGTGGATAGGGCTTGCTGAACCAAGTGCCACACAGGCAGAGTGTTCCACGGAGGGGGAGCACTATTGCAAAGGCATTGGTTTTCATTGTGTGCCATTAAGAGTTAATTTTGTTCAATTCTAAATACAAGTTTGCTGGGATCAGCTCTAATTAAGTTTAGTGATAAACATTCCCATTGTCTAATCAGACTGCTAGTGATAAGGTAAAAGACATTTTTCCAAATACATCAGTACACATGAACATTTAAATAATGTTAATACTGATGATCTCCTGATCTTAGAAAATTTAGGGGCCAGTTTAGATGACAGTCCGATTGGAATAGACCCTAATTTATCAGACTTATCAGTATATGAGGACATGGACGACTTCACTGTGAAACATTGTCCTTTGAAACGACAATCTGTTTTTTATCCCATCCACAGCCAAACAGAATACATCAAAATATTTAATAGACTAGTATGCCAGGATATTGAGGAACTTTCTCATAAAACTGTAAATAGAAAGAAATTAGAAAATGATAATCTTTCCAAAGAAGAAAGAATAGCCCTAAAAACACTGAGTGCAAATTATGACATCATATTTAGAGCTGCCGATAAGGGCGGTGGCATAGTAGTGCAGAATCGGATAGATTACATAGCAGAAGCACAACGCCTATTATCCGATAGGGACACGTATTCTCTTCTAACCTTTAATCCTACTGAGAAATTCAAAAAAGAATTATTTATACTTTTAAATGAAGCTAAGGCCTTGAACGTTTTAAATACAGAAGAATATCAATTTTTATATGAAGTGGCCCCAAAAATCTCATGTTTTTATCACTTACCCAAGATCCACAAGGATCCTCTTAACCCTCCTGGTAGACCCATTGTCTCTGGGATAGGCTCTCTATGTGATAACTTATCCAAATATGTGGACTCTTACCTACAACCTATTGTTATATCCTCAAGAGCCTATCTCAGAGACACCATTGATGTTATTAACAAAATGGAGGGTTTAGACTGGCAGGAAGACTATATCTGGATTACCTGCGATGCTGCTGCTCTTTATACTAGCATCCCACATTTACAAGGTACCATGGCAATTAGCGATACATTATGTAATAGTCATCTCCCTGAGGTACAACGTAAATTTATAGTGGATGCTGTACAATTTGTCTTAACACATAACTACTTCTTATTTGAGGGTTGCTTCTACCATCAAATACAGGGTACGGCGATGGGGACCACTTTTGCCCCATCGTATGCTAACATTTACATGTCCCAGTTTGAAGACAGATATATATGGAACAATAACCCATTTTTTAATAACATTTTTAAATACTTCAGGTATATAGATGATATTTTAATTATATGGCAGGGCCCTAGGGATCAAATAGATGATTTTATTTCACATATCAATGGTAATCTTTTAAATTTAAAATTTACATATGAATGCTCACCCGAATCCATATCTTTTTTAGATCTAGTGATATACTGTGATAACCATACCAATAAAGTATGTGTAAAAAATTATCATAAACCTACTGACAGAAACGGTTTATTAAATGCCAAAAGTGGCCACTACAAACAGTGGAAAAACAACATTCCAATAGGGCAATATCAGAGAATCAGACGCAACTGTACACATATAGAGGACTATAACAAAGAAGCTGATGTTCTAACAGATAAATTCTTAGAGAAAGGTTACAATAGAGAACTTCTTAATACCGCCAGAATCAGAGCCCTAAATATAGATAGAGAAGCTCTTCTCACTAACCAACATGTGAATAAAAAGAAGAACAATAGAAATAATCTCCAAGAGGGATCTGTTAAATTTATTACAAGATACAACAATCAACATCACCACATTAAAAAGATTATCAATAAACACTGGAATGTGTTAAAACTGGACCCAGTATTACAGAAGGCACTTAGTGATAAGCCTGAGGTCATATTTAGGAAAAATAAGGATCTTAAAAACTACATAGCACCCACCAAACTTCGACAAAAAACAGT
Source organism: Bombina bombina (assembly GCF_027579735.1). Classification (NCBI taxonomy): domain Eukaryota; kingdom Metazoa; phylum Chordata; class Amphibia; order Anura; family Bombinatoridae; genus Bombina; species Bombina bombina. The sequence continues at coordinate 1,294,584,030 of NC_069501.1, forward strand.
AAATGGTACTCTTACTAGTTGGTGTGGTAGTAAGGTAGGCCTGTATCCATGCAAGGTCTCTGAATGCATTATGTGCCCTTTGATTGATAGTAACCATACTACATTTAACAATTACAATGGCAAACGAACATACAAGTGCAAATTCAGATGCACCTGCCATACCACTTATGTTGTATATCAGTTGAGCTGTAAATGTGGAAAAATCTATATAGGTAGGACGAAAAGAAAAATTAAATATAGACTCAGAGAGCATGTTAAAAATATTGAGTCAGGTTTCGACAATCATAGTGTTTCACATCATTTTAAAGTTTGCCACAATCAAAATCCAAAAGATCTTAGTATAAAAATCATTGAATGGGTAGCACCCGACAAATGGGACACTAATAGACTGTTGAAATTAAGACAAAGAGAAACCTATTGGATTAAAACTCTAGACTGCTTAGAACCTAAGGGGTTAAACATTGAACTAGATATACAAGCGTTTTTATGAAATAATCTATCTTTTTAAGAAGTAATTTTTATCTTGGTTCTCCTTATATGTATATCCAGTTTTAATGGCTCTATATATATCTGTTTTAGTAATATGATACACAGCTTTTAATGAAGTGTTATAGTTTATTCTTTTACAATTTTATTTTACAGTGAATATATAGAAATTCCTATGAAACTTGTTTTTATGAGAAACTATGATCTAATATTTGAACCATAGGTATGTATTTGTATATTATATAATGATTTTATACTAATACTTCATGCAGTATATATAGCAAATCTAATACTGGTTATGTATACATTCGCTGGTAGTTTGTGACATTTATATATTTAGTTTTACATCCAATCAGTTCGCCTTCTAAGTCTATATTCATCTATATGCACTGTTATATGTATATATTTTTTCGTATCATGTATATTATTAGATCACAAATTTGTAAGGTATATAGCTTTTTAAAAATAATCGCTAATAAGTTAGTGAATATATTTGACCTGTCTAAGTTACACTAATCCAGAGCCTGAACCGCATTGGTTAAAAGCTGGTATATTAAGGTGCCAGCAGAGCCGTTCAAGTATTCTTGACAAAGTCCTGTCGATCAGGACGAAACGCGTAGAAGAAAGATCCAGGCTCGCAACTTCGTTTGTCCCTACAAGGGATCCGTAGTGTATTGATCTACCTTTAACCACTAATACTGCACGCTGAATTTCACGTCACCACCCGCGACTGCAGAGCGGTGTGGTAAGGACTGAATACTAAGCGGGAGATTCTAACAGCCGGAAGTTTTACCTCCCAACATCGGAGGGATTGTGGACTGACCGCAGGGGGATTTTTCATGGCAGACGGCCCAGATATGTATTATACCCCTTTTATCTTGTGAGTGTTATTGAACCGCATTTTTTGTTCTAATAAATTGTTTTATCCCTACATTTGAGTCGGCGCTCCTCTGCTTTTTTCTTTTCTATACAGTTTCTTGGGAAATTCGGAAGTCCTGTTTGGAGGAGCAGCGAGACCACACACACATCTATTTATTTCTCTCTGTGATTTGGGAGACATCTCTTGGACTTAAACACCAGTAACTTTGACTCTGGACTTATGTGAGTACCTGTGTACTGGCTATATGATAAATCCAGTTACCAGTGTACCCTGATGTTTACCCTTATGTTTACTAATCTCATACTGGGTGTTTTGTAACATCATACTGTTTGGAACGAGTATATAGCGCTTTACCGTATATTTTCATATATACACCTGTTTCTTTGGACTGCATTGTTTTATTGTGTGTAATGTTATCTGCTGAAGTAAATGTTGTGGCCTGTCAAAGGGCGATGCCTCTCTATCTAAATATATCAAATGTGTGATGGGGGATTTTATGCCTCCCCCTGAGAGTGTCCTGTGTGCATGTAACCTCAATAAAAAGCAGGCTGTGTGTTCCAGCACTTCAGACCTATTCTGTCCCTCTAACTTGCAGCTTTGACTCATGTTTGTAGGGGCCAGCTATAATCACTACAGGGATTGCTATGCTCTATATACTCCCTTAGCTACTGAGCTCCTGTAAGAGCTCTTGTTCCTGATCCTGCTTCGCTCTAAAGAATGAAGAGGTTCACCTACTGGAGCCTGGTCGTACGTCCAGGGCGCAGAGCAGACGGCGAGATACCAGCCCAGTAGCGGTGGTTCGTAGAGTCTGCGTTACTTATGGTGGCTACGCAGCAGTTATTGTGTCAACGGTGCTGCTGCTCCTTTGGTGAGCGCTAGGAGCATCCTTTTCTACGGTTCCAGCCAGCCTGGAGGCAACCGTAACACACTTTATTTGAAAGCAGCAAACAGATTTATACAGCCTGGCATTCCAGATTTACAGAGCTTCAGGTTACATAGGGAATTGGTTAAACAGTAAAGCAAACATATGAACAATACATCAAACCTCTAACAATTGTCTACTCACAGGTAAAACAGTAAAGCAAACATATAAACAATATATCAAACCTCTAACAATTGTCTACTCACAGGTAAAACAGTAAAGCAAACATATAAACAATACATCAAACCTCTAACAATTGTCTACTCACAGGTAAAACAGTAAAGCAAACATATGAACAATACATCAAACCTCTAACAATTGTCTATTCACAGGTAAAACAGTAAAGCAAACATATGAACAATACACCAAACCTCTAACAATTGTCTACTCACAGGTAAAACAGTAAAGCAAACATATAAACAATACAGCAAACCTCTAACAATTGTCTATTCACAGGTAAAACAGTAAAGCAAACATATGAACAATACACCAAACCTCTAACAATTGTCTATTCACAGGTAAAACAGTAAAGCAAACATATGAACAATACATAAAACCTCTAACAATTGTCTATTCACAGGTAAAACAGTAAAGCAAACATATGAACAATACATCAAACCTCTAACAATTGTCTATTCACAGGTAAAACAGTAAAGCAAACATATGAACAATACACCAAACCTCTAACAATTGTCTATTCACAGGTAAAACAGTAAAGCAAACATATGAACAATACATAAAACCTCTAACAATTGTCTACTCACAGGTAAAACAGTAAAGCAAACATATGAACAATACATAAAACCTCTAACAATTGTCTACTCACAGGTAAAACAGTAAAGCAAACATATGAACAATACATCAAACCTCTAACAATTGTCTATTCATAGGTAAAACAGTAAAGCAAACATATGAACAGTACATCAAACCTCTAACAATTGTCTATTCACAGGTAAAACAGTAAAGCAAACATATAAACAATACAGCAAACCTCTATCAATTGTCTATTCACAGGTAAACAGTAAAGCAAACATATGAACAATACATCAAACCTCTAACAATTGTCTACTCACAGGTAAAACAGTAAAGCAAACATATAAACAATACAGCAAACCTCTATCAATTGTCTATTCACAGGTAAACAGTAAAGCAAACATATGAACAATACATCAAACCTCTAACAATTGTCTACTCACAGGTAAAACAGTAAAGCAAACATATGAACAATACACCAAACCTCTAACAATTGTCTATTCACAGGTAAACAGTAAAGCAAACATATGAACAATACAGCAAACCTCTAACAATTGTCTATTCACAGGTAAAACAATAAAGCAAACATATGAACAATACATCAAACCTCTAACAATTGTCTATTCACAGGTAAAACAGTAAAGCAAACATATAAACAATACATCAAACCTCTAACAATTGTCTATTCACAGGTAAAACAGTAAAGCAAACATATGAACAATACATCAAACCTCTAACAATTGTCTATTCACAGGTAAAACAGTAAAGCAAACATATAAACAATACATCAAACCTCTAACAATTGTCTATTCACAGGTAAAACAGTAAAGCAAACATATGAACAATACATCAAACCTCTATCAATTGTCTATTCACAGGTAAACAGTAAAGCAAACATATGAACAATACATCAAACCTCTAACAATTGTCTATTCACAGGTAAAACAGTAAAGCAAACATATGAACAATACATCAAACCTCTAACAATTGTCTATTCACAGGTAAACAGTAAAGCAAACATATGAACAATACACCAAACCTCTAACAATTGTCTATCCATAGGTAAAACAGTAAAGCAAACATATGAACAATACACCAAACCTCTAACAATTGTCTATTCACAGGTAAACAGTAAAGCAAACATATGAACAATACACCAAACCTCTAACAATGGTCTATTCACAGGTAAAACAGTAAAGCAAACATATGAACAATACAGCAAACCTCTAACAATTGTCTATTCACAGGTTAAACAGTAAAGCAAACATATGAACAGTACAGCAAACCTCTAACAATTGTCTATTCACACGTTAAAAAGTAAAGCAAACATATGAACAGTACAGCAAACCTCTAACAATTGTCTATTCACAGGTAAACAGTAAAGCAAACATATGAACAATACACCAAACCTCTAACAATGGTCTATTCACAGGTAAAACAGTAAAGCAAACATATGAACAATACAGCAAACCTCTAACAATTGTCTATTCACAGGTTAAACAGTAAAGCAAACATATGAACAATACATCAAACCTCTAACAATTGTCTATTCACAGGTAAAACAGTAAAGCAAACATATGAACAGTACATCAAACCTCTAACAATTGTCTATCCACAGGTAAAACAGTAAAGCAAACATATGAACAATACATCAAACCTCTAACAATTGTCTATTCACAGGTAAACAGTACAGCAAACATATAAACAATACATCACACCTCTAACAATTGTCTATTCACAGGTAAAACAGTAAAGCAAACATATGAACAGTACAGCAAACCTCTAACAATTGTCTATTCACAGGTAAAACAGTAAAGCAAACATATGAACAATACATCAAACCTCTAACAATTGTCTATTCACAGGTAAACAGTAAAGCAAACATATGAACAATATATCAAACCTCTAACAATTGTCTATTCACAGGTAAAACAGTAAAGCAAACATATGAACAATACAGCAAACCTCTAACAATTGTCTATTCACAGGTAAACAGTAAAGCAAACATATGAACAATACAACGAACCTCTAACAATTGTCTATTCACAGGTAAACAGTACAGCAAACATATGAACAATACATCAAACCTCTAACAATTGTCTATTCACAGGTAAAACAGTAAAGCAAACATATGAACAATACACCAAACCTCTAACAATTGTCTATTCACAGGTAAAAACAGTAAAGCAAACATATGAACAATACATCAAACCTCTAACAATTGTCTACTCACAGGTAAAACAGTAAAGCAAACATATGAACAATACATCAAACCTCTAACAATTGTCTATTCACAGGTTAAACAGTAAAGCAAACATATGAACAATACATCACACCTCTAACAATTGTCTACTCACAGGTAAAACAGTAAAGCAAACATATGAACAATACATCAAACCTCTAACAATTGTCTATTCACAGGTAAAACAGTAAAGCAAACATATGAACAATACAGCAAACCTCTAACAATTGTCTATTCACAGGTAAACAGTAAAGCAAACATATAAACAATACATCAAACCTCTAACAATTGTCTATTCACAGGTAAACAGTAAAGCAAACATATGAACAATACAGCAAACCTCTAACAATTGTCTATTCACAGGTAAAACAGTAAAGCAAACATATGAACAATACATCAAACCTCTAACAATTGTCTATTCACAGGTAAACAGTAAAGCAAACATATGAACAATACAGCAAACCTCTAACAATAGTCTATTCACAGGTAAACAGTAAAGCAAACATATGAACAATACACCAAACCTCTAACAATTGTCTATTCACAGGTAAACAGTAAAGCAAACATATAAACAATACATCAAACCTCTAACAATTGTCTATTCACAGGTTAAACAGTAAAGCAAACATATGAACAATACATCAAACCTCTAACAATTGTCTATTCACAGGTAAAACAGTAAAGCAAACATATGAACAATACATCAAACCTCTAACAATTGTCTATTCACAGGTAAAACAGTAAAGCAAACATATGAACAATACATCAAACCTCTAACAATTGTCTATTCACAGGTAAAACAGTAAAGCAAACATATGAACAATACATCAAACCTCTAACAATTGTCTACTCACAGGTAAAACAGTAAAGCAAACATATAAACAATACAGCAAACCTCTAACAATTGTCTATTCACAGGTAAAAACAGTAAAGCAAACATATAAACAATACATCAAACCTCTAACAATTGTCTATTCACAGGTAAAACAGTAAAGCAAACATATGAACAATACATCAAACCTCTATCAATTGTCTATTCACAGGTAAACAGTAAAGCAAACATATGAACAATACATCAAACCTCTAACAATTGTCTACTCACAGGTAAACAGTAAAGCAAACATATGAACAATACACCAAACCTCTAACAATTGTCTACTCACAGGTAAACAGTAAAGCAAACATATGAACAATACATCAAACCTCTAACAATTGTCTATTCACAGGTAAAACAGTAAAGCAAACATATGAACAATACATCAAACCTCTAACAATTGTCTATTCACAGGTAAACAGTAAAGCAAACATATGAACAATACATCAAACCTCTAACAATTGTCTATTCACAGGTAAAACAGTAAAGCAAACATATGAACAATACATCAAACCTCTAACAATTGTCTACTCACAGGTAAAACAGTAAAGCAAACATATGAACAATACACCAAACCTCTAACAATTGTCTACTCACAGGTAAAACAGTAAAGCAAACATATGAACAATACATCAAACCTCTAACAATTGTCTATTCACAGGTAAAACAGTAAAGCAAACATATGAACAATACATCAAACCTCTAACAATTGTCTATTCACAGGTAAAACAGTAAAGCAAACATATGAACAATACACCAAACCTCTAACAATTGTCTATTCACAGGTAAAACAGTAAAGCAAACATATGAACAATACATCAAACCTCTAACAATTGTCTATTCACAGGTTAAACAGTAAAGCAAACATATGAACAATACATCAAACCTCTAACAATTGTCTATTCACAGGTAAAACAGTAAAGCAAACATATAAACAATACATCAAACCTCTAACAATTGTCTATTCACAGGTAAAACAGTAAAGCAAACATATAAACAATACATCAAACCTCTAACAATTGTCTATTCACAGGTAAACAGTAAAACAAACATATGAACAATACACCAAACCTCTAACAATCGTCTATTCACAGGTAAAACAGTAAAGCAAACATATAAACAGATTAACATATCAAGTTAATTAACTGGGGAGGAAAGTTTACTCAGACAATCTGATGTTGGGCAGTTTAGTTAACATAAATCACACAGGAACACAATCAGTTTACCCAGACAGACTCCTGAGACACAATCAGATTAGAAACGTAAATAAAATACATCTTATGGATATACAGAGGAAACTTCCACAACTTGACAAACCCAGACCGGCTCCGGTGTAATGATAAAAGGGAAACTTTATTGAAAATAATTAAAACCATAGAACACACCAGTATTGACATACAAAGCAGCTACTGCCTTGTTAAAACATGTAGAGGCTACAACCTCGGCCCGAGTGACGTCATCGGGCCGAGGTTGTAGCCTCTACATGTTTTAACAAAAATAATTATAAAAAGAACAGTGCGCCAATAATAAAAAATATCAAAATGATGCTAATAACAGTAATGAACAATGTGACTAATGAAATATTGGTTTGCAAGAATAATGATCATACATCCTGCATAGGGACAAAATTGCAGTAAATAATAGTGATAAAACAAATGTCCCCACAAAGTTTTCCAGTTAAGGTCACTTAGCTGGTACTGAGATGAATGTATTCCCCAGTGTAACCAATTATAACTCGGAAATTTCTATTTCAATTCACATCAGATGGTGGCTGTCAGCTTCTTCAGAACTTTTGTTGGTATCCTAAAAGGAAAAAATCTGCAGATATATAAAATAAAGAAGAAGGCGCCACCATAGTGCCCGATCAGTAGAACAAACAGGCCCCCAATGTGCAAGTTTGGCTGGTACTTACAAGCTCCCAGACACTTGAGAAGTGTCACAAACGCCTTCTGGATCCTTTAGAGTCGTCCAGCTGACTCACACTCTCGCAGAGGTAGATCCACTCCTTAGGTGGGACTGGCTGTGTTTTTCTTCCCACAGGATCACAGGTTGCAGATAAGCTCTCACCCTCCAGCAGCCTCTCCTCCTGTATTGGAAGTCACTTGACCCGATAAATGTGGTAGCACAGTTGTTCCGGTGCTTATAACACTCTGTGTGATAAAAACCTCTCCAAGTATGTTACAAAAAAAGTTTGTCTTCTTCTTTATTTTATATATCTACATGTTTTAACAAGGCAGTAGCTGCTTGGTATGTCAATACTGGTGTGTTCTATGGTTTTAATTATTTTCAATAAAGTTTCCCTTTTATCATTACGCCGGAGCCGGTCTGGGTTTTTCAAGTTGTGGAAGTGTGGCGCTCATTAAGGATACACACAGGGCACCTTTGGAGTATATGAAAAAGGAGAGCAACGTGAAAGGTATTGTTTGCCTGTTTATTTGTATCCCGGACGTGGGATTTGCAGCATTCAGGGCTCAGTGAACCGAATCTTTGGCGAGGAAGCCAACACCCACGCCTCACAGAGGGACGACAGAAAGGAAGGACTGTATCCAACAGTAAGTGGACATTTGTTTGTTCTAGTACAAGGCTGTTGTGGATACTATAGTCTACATGTGAATCATTATTTTTACATACATATGTTTAAGTCAGATGACTAGTCAGATGACTATTTAGGTTGATACGCTGAATCATAGCTTTCGTGTATTGCTTAAAACATCTATTATCTAGCAACATCTATGACAGCTGGGAGGAATATAAGCAATATGTATTGTGTTGATGCTTGCCTAGTATGATGGACATATGTATGGATTGAACACATTTTGTATTCCATATTGTTTGGATCCTACTGCGTCTTGAATGTCGATCTGTGTGTCTGTTGCTATTTTCACCTCAGAGGAAAAGTCAATTAGATCCACAATCTCTAGGTCTGGCTGGGGAGATAACAGGGTGACTAGGGTTGGGGGTCTGGGCCGACTTCCCTGTATCCCTGCACTCCACGTGTGAAGACCACTGTCACATCCACACCTCCCGGACCAACATCTGTGGATATGAAGTCCACTAGATCTGCTGCCTCTAAAGTAAGTAAAGGACCACTTTCCAGCAGTTCTAGGTAATCCACCTCAAGGTACCATTCCTGATAGGTACGCCATGTCAGGTTAGGCTCTAAGGCAAGTGCTTCTGATGGCTGTAACAGCTCCTGCCTCTTGCTTTGAATGTCCCAGAATCGATATCCCTCGGGACTGCCAAAGTCAACTTTCTCCTCAAATGCTTCCCATAATAAGCCGGGGCCACCAAAGTCATCACCTTCCGGGGAATAGTGCATTTCTGCCCTCGACTGCCACCTGTCTGCAAACCAATATAACGCTCTGTACCGATCCTCGAGCTTGACCTCTCTTTGCACCAGACACTTCAGTTCGGCTATCCCCTCACCTGTGGGTTGTCTTCTCAGTAAGCAGAGTCGCAAGTTTACCTGGTCCCCGAAGTGCTGTTCTGGGGAGGGCAGGACTTTGCCTCTGCAGCCATACCAATTCTCCAGTGCATCTTCCCAAATCTCTAGCCGAATCAGGGGTCCCCATTCCAGGCATATCTCCTCTGGACCTGGCCCTCCTAAAACAGCAAGGGCGACTTTGACTTGCCGCTCGAAGTCCCATATCGGAACTTCCCATTTAGAGGTATCTGATGCCAGCATCTCAGCTGTCTGAATATTCTGATACCTGGTGATCTGCTTCACCACCTCGGCGTTCGTTACCCGGACTGCTGCTTCAGATGGGTTGGCTCCGTAGATTGACAACCTTCTCCACACTCTGCTGTGGAATTTTTCCTCTGCATCATCTATAATCGTCTGGCTGCGATCCTTCACTGGCTGCCATTGGCACATCTTTGTACTGCTGCTTAGGGACTGATAGCTAGACGGCACATCCCTCCAATCCAGCTTGTCCTGTGCAGAAACAGATTCATCAAGGTGGGTCAGCACTTGCTGCATTCACCATAGCTGCGGGTGACAGTGCCGCTCCTCCTCTGTCAGCAGGACAAGAAATTAATCCCAGTGTTTACCACCAGATGTGAAAGACCGCCTGGTACCCTTAATGAGTACCTCCATCAGAACACTTCCCTTGTCCTGGACATCCCTTTATCCAGAGCAATAGCTCCTGGTATCTCCCTTTGACCGCAGCCTACAGTTATGTAGAGGAACAGAACTGAGACAACACTCAGTTTTCTGAACACAAAAATGAACACTTTATTTGAAAGCAGCACACAGATTTATACACTGATACAAGAGGTAGAAAGACGATCCAAGCAACATCTGTGTCTCGCAATTCTGAACCGGAAGTGAACCTGGCTGGTAAAAGGTTATCCAACTGATTCCAAAGGAATGGAGCACCGTAGCCGTGGCGAAACCAAGCCACTAGTGCAGGATAACATGTAGTACAGGGAGGCAGGCACTGCAGACGGGCATCAGTTAAAAAGTAACAAATATTAATGGAAAAATAGATAAAAAGTTATATACAGCAACAAACGCTGTAAGCACATAGACAGACAGGTATACAAGGCAGGAGAACAGACAGACATAGATGTATGACGCGTTTCGCGCCCCCTAGTGGCGCTTTTTCATAGACATAAGGTAGGTACTAGGTAAATTCTATACAAAGGGTAAGCTAGCATGTGATAGGTGGATATACACATCACACATTGGCAAAACAGATGCTTGTTTATAATTAAAAAACCCTTAAAAGGAAACCCAGATTACATACACAAAAACTTCATAAAAACAAAAAGAACCTAACCTAAATTGTATATTACAAGATTTCATTATAATGTTTAAACTATGTTCTTAACATTAATCGCATAGTCGAATTCATTATTATACATAAGTTAGATTTATACCACTCAGAATATATATATGTATTATTACCAAAACGAGGATAAATAAAAACCTAGGCAAGAGGAGAATAAAATGGAAAGATGGAAAAATGAGTGAAAAACCTAAGGACCTAGGATGTTAGTCAGAGTACATATATATGTGATTCTATTTATCAATAAAATAATTGATGTCACATTCACGGTTCATACCTGATGGAGATCGTGTTTGTAATTTAAGCATCCAGAATAACTCTTTCTTTTCCAATATTTTAAATTTATTACCACCTCTAATGGGAGTAACAGCAGTGTCAATTATCTTGATATTCATATTTGCTATATTAATGATATCCATTAAAATGGTTGACTACTGCTGAGTCTTTATTGAAATTCTTGACATCCCTAGTGTGTTCATTGAACCTTTTTCGAATCTCCCTAGAGGTTTGACCTGTGTATAGCTTTTTCCACATGACTAGGATGTTGGGAAGAGGCGTGTAATATTGTGTTACCTGCTGTCTCTTTTCTAAAAGTTTTTGTAACGATAGTGTTATCACAAATCTGTAGGGTTAGATCTAAATAGTTAACACTTCTGGGGCTATATGTACCAGTAAATTTAAGATTAAACAAGTTATCATTGATGTAACCCAGAAACTTTTTGAACTCTATTTCATAGATAGGCTTTTTAACAATGACCAGCAGGTCATCAATATAACGGACATATATAAAAATGTCCTCAAGTCATGGGTTCTGGATACTGTATATATGTGTAAGCTCCCACCAGAAGACATATAAGTTAGCAAACGCGGGGGCAAATTTTGCCCCCATGGCGGTGCCACAGATTTGGTTATAAAAAACAAAGTCAAACCAAAAATATTTATGGGAAAGGAGAAAACTCAAAACATCTCCCACATAGTGTTTGACGGTGTCATCCAAATCCATCTCTCTATCTAGAAAGAATTCAACAGCCCGTATGCCCAAATGTTGTGGGATACAGGTGTACAGGGCACAAACATCAATTACTGCCCAAGAATAGTTATCTTTCCCTTCCACCCTCCCAGCTCTATATACTTGCAATTGCTGTGTGACTGCGCAGTGGACGCGCGCAGCGGGAGCGCTGAAGGTGCGTCAAAGGTAAGCCCGTCAGCGCCCGTCCGCGCCTGGACCACACCCAGCATCACGAACCATGACCTCCGCACCTTCCACCGCTATAACACCAGCACCCTTCGCTCTCTCAACATCGGTAAATCATCAGCATGCCACCTCGCATCCCCGACGAACACCAAAGGACCATTCACCTGCCGCAACTGCTCTTTCACCGCCCTCCCACAAACCTACCTGTGACAGACCCTTCTGTCAGGACTGAAGGAGTTAATTGTGTTTAGCTAAGAAACTAATTTCTAAAGACAGGTTTTCTGGCCTCAGCTATTGTGTGCTATAATTACATTTAAGTAATAAACAGGCCATTGTTTAATCACCCTCAGAGAGCAGACGCTAGGTGATAAGACAAGCCAAATGTGTTTAAGTTGTTATCTGCCTAAGTAAAGTATTTAAGTAATGTAATTCTACTGTTTCATAAAAGGGCGTCTTCCCCTTTTTATCTAAATGTACAAGAGTCTTTCAACCCCCCCATCTGGGGTCAAACCTGTATAAATACTAGGCATCTAGCCTTTAATAAATGTCATTCTGTTTTAAACCTGAAACTGGCTGGGTTGTGAATTGCTGATTCCCTATGCAGGACATTGTTCATCTGGTATTAACCCTTGGTACACTGTTGGTACCGTAACATTGGTAGCAAGCGACGGAATGAACCTTATCGCCCAGAAGAGCAACTACACAAGCCAGTAACCTCAGGAAGAGGGGGATTATTACAATACTGACTAAGATGGAAAGAGTACCAGGAACAGAAGGAACCAATGGGCCCAGCATAGCAGACAGAACCCCTGAAGAAGCAAGCTTTGATCAGGCGGTTAAAATAAGACTGGCATATTATGGCCCCAACCCATCTGCGGAAATTATCGACCGGGTCATAGCAGCTGTGGAGGACAACCTACTTCGCCAAAGCGGCGCTGCAGCAAACCCAGTGGAAAAGAGAAAAGTAAATTTTGCAGCTTTTAAAAACTTCCTGGAAACAGAAGGAGAGATTGATGGGTACCTTGCTGATTTTGAGAGGCAATGTGCACTACACAAGGTACCCGCAGAGGACTGGGTCACGATATTATCCGGAAAATTATCCGGCCGGGCCAGTGAGGCTTTTCGGGCCATTCCAGATGAGGAAGTCGGGGATTATAATACTGTAAAAGAGGCTCTTCTCTCCAGGTATGCGGTTACACCGGAGGCATACCGGAGGCGGTTCAGAGACACTGTTAAATTAGCTGGAGATTCCTACCTTGAGTGGGCTTGTAAGGTGCACCGCACAGCAGCTCACTGGATAGCGGGGTGCCAAGCCGTATCTGGGGAAGAGGTGCTGCAGCTATTCCTGTTGGAACATTGCTTCGACAAGTTACCCGCAGGAGTTCGAGAGTGGGTTCGGGACCGTAAACCCTCCACCCTGCATGAAGCGGCTCGCTTGGCAGATGAGTATACGGATGCCCGCAAACTGGACACTGCTACCACTAAGCCCCCTGCTAGAGTGGAGTACAGACCCCCAGTCACCCCAGCAGCTGCCAGTTACCAACCCCCGGCGCACCGCTATACCACACGGCATCTGGCCACGAACTACCTTCAGAGAGCCCGGCTCAATTCGCGGGGCTACTCACAACCGATTCGATGTAAGCAATTAGGGCACAAAAGACCAGAGTGTCCCCTAAATGCAGCGAACCAAGCACAGTCCTGGAGAAGACCTGCCGGCGGAATCACACGTAACCCTCAGCCTGCGGCCCGCTGCGTAGAGGCGCAAGAATGCTGGAGCATCCTACATGAGGCAGACCTTGTGCAAGCTGCCCACCGGAATAACCGGCAACTGGTTAAAGTGAATGGGAAGAAGGTCAGTGGTCTACGGGATACTGGTGCTACCATGACCTTGCTTCAAAAGAACTTGGTGTCTGAGAAACAGTACACTGGAGACACTGTGGCTGTGAGGGTAGCAGGGGGCGATGTGTTCAGCCTACCTGTTGCCAGGGTACATTTGGATTGGGGAGTGGGCGCTAGACCTGTGAATGTGGGGGTCAAGAAGGACTTACCTGCTGATGTTCTTCTTGGAAATGACTTGGCTCCCCTTGTTTCTGCCTATGCTCCCATGGGTCCCGCTGATGTTAACCCTGTGACTACCCGTGCTCAGATCCGTGCAGCAGAGACTGACCCCCCTGCTGCTAAGCCCCAGGACGCTGAGCTCAGTAAATCTCTATCCGCTATTGATACGTGGAAGTCCCGTTACAATGCGCTGATGAAGGAGAAGAGGAGCGCAGAGGAAAAAGCACGTTTAGAACGTGAATCTCTGCTAGACAAGCTGCACCGACAGACTGCAGAAAACACCAGCTTGAGAGTGGGACATGAAACATTAAAGACAAACTTAGCGACACTTGAGGAGAAGCTGACGCTGGCTCATAGTGAGGTGCAGCAACTCAAGGGCACCCTATGTCAGTATGAAGGGATTGTGGATACCTATAAAGAGCAGGTACAGAAAACTCGTAAAGAAGCTGATGGGATTTTGAAGGACTGTTTAGCCCTAGTCTGGGCACTGAGGAAGTTGAACCCTTCTTTGTATGGACAGGAATTCTCTCTCATAACGGGAATACAGATGGATTGTCCTGGCAAACTGACATGCCTACCACCTCCTAGTCCGGTCATCCCCAGGTTGACCCGCCAAAGGGTCAAGCCGGGTCTGCCGGAGTGTTCCACAAGGGGGGAGATATGTGACAGACCCTTCTGTCAGGACTGAAGGAGTTAATTGTGTTTAGCTAAGAAACTAATTTCTAAAGACAGGTTTTCTGGCTTGCAATTGCTGTGTGACTGCGCAGTGGACGCGCGCAGCGGGAGCGCTGAAGGTGCGTCAAAGGTAAGCCCGTCAGCGCCCGGCCGCGCCTGGACCACACCCAGCATCACGAACCATGACCTCCGCACCTTCCACCGCTATAACACCAGCACCCTTCGCTCTCTCAACATCGGTAAATCATCAGCATGCCACCTCGCATCCCTGACGAACACCAAAGGACCATTCACCTGCCGCAACTGCTCTTTCACCGCCCTCCCACAAACCTACCAAACAATCAGCTGCGGCGTACCCCAAGGCTCTTCTCTTAGCCCCACCCTCTTCAACATCTACATGGCCCCCCTCGCCGCCATCGTCCGACAACACAACCTCAACATCGTCTCCTACGCCGATGATACCCAGTTAATCATCTCACTCACCCGAGACCCCGCCACCGCCAAGAAAAATGTCCATAAAGGACTTACAGCAATCGCCACCTGGATGAACAACAACCGTCTCAAACTCAACACTGACAAGACTGAAATCCTCCTCCTCGGACCCACCAAATCTGCATGGGATGACTCCTGGTGGCCCACAGCCCTCGGACACCCTCCAACACACCACGCGTCATCCTCAACTCATCACTTTCCATGGACCGCCAAGTCAATGCCGTCTCTTCGACTTGTTTTCACATAATCCACATACTGTGAAAAATCTTCAAGTGCATCCCCACTGAAACGTCAGTAGTCGACTAGACTACGGCAATGCACTCTACGCCGGGTCCACCATCAAGCTCCAGAAACGACTCCAACGCATCCAGAACACCTCGGCCAGACTCATCCTCGACATCCCTCGCCAAAACCACATCACCGAACACCTAAGGAACCTACACTGGCTCCCTGTCATCAAGAGAATCACCTTCAAGCTCCTAACCCATGCATTCAAGGCCCTCCACAACATCGGTCCTGAATACATCAACCACCATGTCAATTTCTACACCCCCTCCAGACAACTCCACTCTGCCTACCAAGCACTCGCAGTCATCCCCCGCATCAAAAAAAAACAGCTGGAGGAAAATCCTTCTCCTATATGGCCGCAAGGTCATGGAACTCCCTCCCGCTGCACCTCAGACAATCCACCTCCCTTACAAACTTCAGGAAGGACCTCAAGACCTGGCTCTTCGACTGAATCGTCTTCCCTTAGCCCCCCCTCCCCCCCCATAGCGCCTTGAGACCCTCACGGGTGATTAGATTGATAGATTTCCATTTTACAAAATCTAAAACTTTAATAAGTTGAGCACTATCTTTGAGATAAGAAAGTTGTTTTTTAGCTAAAGGTTGTAGTACTCCATCCAACCATGCCCTCAAAGGCTCTAAAAGAGAAACCACCCCTGAAACAATGGGTCTACCCGGCGGATGTAATGGGTCCTTATGAACCTTGGGGACATGGTAGAATATAGGAGTAAGTGGATGGTCAGGTATTAAATTAGAGATATCACTATCTTTGAAAACACCCAGAGTGACTTCTTCCAACACAAGATTTTCTTATTTTTTCTTATAGATATGAACAGGATTCCCGGTCAGTTGTTTGTATACATTAGTATCCCTTAGCTGTTTATGAGCTTCCGAAAAATAAGCTTCTTTGTCAAGGATTACTATGCTGCCACCTTTATCTGCATTTTTAATGACTATATCCGTATTATCTTGAAGGGATTTAACTGCTAAATGTTCCTTAAAAGACAGATTATAGGTGGCAGCATCAGTACTCACTTTTTTTTTTCCAAGTTAAGGATATCTTCCTGTACCATTTTTTGATAAGCATTAATAATAGCTCCTCTATAGTGAATAGGGTAAAAATCTGATGTTTTTTTGCGGATGTACAAGCTTTTTAGGCAAAGGGAATTAATTTTCCCCACTATAGAGATCTGTTAAAGTGGCAAGAGCTTTAGCATCCTCAAAAGAAAAATGGGTGTTTTCAACAGGAAATTCTACAATGGTGTCCTGTGTGTTGGTGTTCCCTATCTGTGTGTCATCAGATTTTGTGAGGGCAAGAAACCTTTTCAATGCTAGTTTGCGTATAAACTTGTTTATATCCAAAAGAATGTTAAAACTAGAAACATTTCCCGATGGGGCAAAACCTAATCCCTTGGATAACACTTGCATTTCCTCATTATTGAGGTTATATTTAGAAAGATTAATTAAACTGAAATTATCATTGTCAATAAGGTTAGATGTTACAGAGTCCTCAGAATACGGGTGACTATTTTGTCTTAAAAAGCCTATCTATGAAATAGAGTTCAAAAGGTTTCTGGGTTACATCAATGATAACTTGTTTAATCTTAAATTTACTGGTACATATAGCGCCAGAAGTGTTAACTATTTAGATCTAACCCTACAGATTTGTGATAATACTATTGTTACAAAAACTTTTCGAAAAGAGACAGCAGGTAACACAATATTACACGCCTCTTCCCAACATCCTAGTTATGTGGTAAAAGCTATACCTCAAGGCCAATTTATCAGGATACAAAGAAATACAAAATCAGATGAAATATATGAGTCACAGTCTTTAGAGCTCAAAAATAGGTTAGTACGGAGGGGCTATAAAGCAAATATTCTTGAAAAATGCCGAAAAGAAATAAGAACATATAATGTCTCCCCAAAAAGACACGATAAGAATAAGAACCCTAACCTTAGTTTTGAGAACGCTATAGTATTCACTACTGCTTATTCCAAACAATATGATGATGTTGTCAAAATTTTAAAGAAACATTCACATATTTTGTTAGGAGATGATACGTTAAAACCATTCATTAACAATATTAGATTTGTCCCTAAAAAATCTAGGACTCTTGGGCAAAAATTATCTCCTAGCTTAGTAATCAGGGATAACATTCATAAACAAAATTGGTTATATAAAACTGGGAATTTCAGATGTGGAAAACGTAACTGCCTTATGTTTGCAAATATACAGGAAGGTAATCACTTCTCCAGCAGTTGCACAGGCAATGGATTTGAAATAGATTTTAATGCAAACTGCGGTACCACTTTTGTGGCTTATTTACTTACCTGTAATCTGTGCCAGCTTCAATACACAGGTCAAACCTCTAGGGAGATTCGAAAAAGGTTCAATGAACACACTAGGGATGTCAAGAATTTCAATAAAGACTCAGCAGTAGCCAACCATTTTAATGGATATCATTAATGTAGCAAATATGAATATCAAGATAATTGACACTGCTGTTACTCCCATTAGAGGTGGTAATAAATTTAAAATATTGGAAAAGAAAGAGTTATTCTGGATGCTTAAATTACAAACACGTTCTCCATCAGGTATGAACGTGAATGTGACATCAATTATTTTATTGATAAATAGAATCACATATATATGTACTCTGACTAACATCCTAGGTCCTTGGTGTTACAGAAGCATTAGTTATTTTGTTGTGAAGAGCTTATTTCCCAGCAGCAATGCCTGAACCAGCAAGCCAGCGCCTAAGAAGGGCTCCAAGAAAACCGTAACAAGTATCATTTCATAAAGAGTTAACTCTTTTTTTTCAGCTTTTAGAAACTATTGTCTAATTACACGTTTGCTGGCCTCAGCTCTAAGTTTAGTGATAACAAATCCCATTGTCTAATCACCTCTGGAGCCAGACTGCTAATTGATAAGATGAACTTGTAAACTTGTTATCTTAAGTACTGTAATCCTATTGTGGCCTGTCAAAGGACAGTGCTCTCTATCTAAATGTGTGATGGGGGATTTTGTGCTTCCCCCCCTCTCCCCCTGGGAGTGCCCTGTGTGCATGTAACCTTAATAAAAAGCAGGCTGGGCATCCCAGGCCTGAGTTCTTGTTTGACCCTCAATCGCAGCGTTGACTCGTTTTTGTGGGCAGAAGGGTATACTAGCTGTACTGCAGCTAAGGGAGATTATTCTATATTTGCGAGACTCATATAGAATACTATGGAAAGCAGCTTCTCCCCTCTTTAGCAATAGGGATCCAGGCTACTAAGCGGTCCATCTCTCAGCGAGACTAAGGGTAACCGTAACATTTGGCGGCAGCGGCGGGATTTTCCTGGATTTCCTAGGAGAGGTACAGAACGGATGGAGAGCGCTTATGAAAAATTGAAGCGTATAACCCTAAAGGATTTACTTGAAAGCAGAGGGGGGTACGCCAGCAACCGGCCGAGGAGAGAGCTGATCGCAGAATTGACCGAACTGGATCAGAGCTTCACAATGGCGGAAACACCGACCACGATTAGTGACGAAAAAACCAGGATTGTTCGGGAAAGGCTCTCATTATACGGGCCGAACCCCTCCATGGAATTGGTACAGCAGTTGATGGCGGAGGCGGACGAGGATATACGAGAGACTCGAGCCCACGAACTCAACCTAGCGAACGCACACCGCAATGCTGAAGCCCCGCAGGTAATCATCCCTGTCGAAAATGCTGGGAGGCCCAAGATACCCTATGCGGCATTTCGACCCTTCCTAGAGAGCGAGACAGGGATTGATGAATATTTGGCGGACTTCGAAAGGCAATGTGCCCTGCACCAGATTCCCAACAGAGAGTGGCCCACGATATTGTCTGGGAAACTATCCGGGCGAGCCCTGGAAGCCTTTCGTACTCTGGGTGCTGAGGAAGTGACACAGTATGAGCTAGTTAAGGAGACACTGTTGCGACGGTACGCTGTAACTCCGGACACGTATCGCCGACAGTTTCGGGGCACGGAAAAGAAGCCTAACGATACCCATATGGAATGGGCGCACCGAATGCGGAGAGCGGCAAATCACTGGCTGAGCGGAAGTAAAGCGGTGACTGGGGAGGAAATTTTACAATTGTTTCTCTTAGAACATTTTTATAATGGCATGGAACAGCAAGGGAAGGAATGGCTGTGAGACAGGCGGCCTTCTACCTTAGAAGAAGCAGCCAAATTGGCCGATGAACATTATGACTCCCGTCTTCACGAACCCATGAACTACCGAGCTCCAGCACGGGTCGAACCCAGAGAGGTTTACCGTGCACCCCCTTGTGCTGAATTCCGAGCCCCGGTGCCCATAGGGCCCGTCCGACACTCAGGACCACCCAATAACAGCTCTGAGCGTCCCAGACCGACTTGCCACCGATGCAAGCAACCAGGGCATTTCATGGCTAGCTGCCCCCTTAATACGCACCAGACACCCAGGAATTACAATTACCCCTCTGGGTCCTATCGTCCGGCCCGGGCCCTCTGTGTTAACCAAGAGGCCCCTATGGAGGGATATGTGGGGCCGCTTCACGAGGCAGACCCTGTATATGCTGCCTCAGATAACCGCCAGCACCATCGGCAGAGGGTATGGCTCGAGGGGCGATCTACCGAGGGATTGCGAGACACAGGGGCTACTATCACGCTGGTACAGAGTCATTTGGTGCCAGAGCACAAGCGATCCGGACAGACTGTGGCCGTTAGAGTGGCGGGGGGGGGATGTGTACAAAATTCCAACAGCTAAAGTGCATCTTGATTGGGGAGCGGGAAAGGGGGCTGTGAACGTGGGCCTAATGGATAATTTACCTGCCGAAGTACTACTGGGCAACGATTTGGGCCCCATGACTTCTGCCTATGCTCCAGTATGCAACAACGAGGCGGACCCAGTGACTACACGGGCCCAAGCCCGGACGGAGCGAGAGCTCTCACCAGTGCGGGAGACACAGGTAAGACCTACCCCGACCTTGCCTGACAGGTTAGGCCCCATACCCTGGGACACCCCAGATGCTTTCGAGGCAGAGTCTAAGACTGACCCGACCTTACAAAAGTACCGGGAACGAGCAGAGACCGGAGGGGGCGGGGCAGATAACGAAACATTCTTATGGGAAAAAGGGAAACTATACCACTGGACAGAGAAAAGGGGACAGCGTAGGCGACAGCTGGTAGTGCCCCACAAATACCGTCAAGAAATCCTCAAAATAGGCCACGACATCCCCTTAGCAGGCCACCTAGCCGTTACCCGTACCCTACACCGCATTACTCACACGTTCTTTTGGCCAGGGGTGCACGCTGACGTTAGAACTTACTGTAACACCTGCGATGTGTGTCAACGAGTAGGAATGCGAGGCGATCACCCTAAAGCCCAGCTAGTAAATATGCCCATTGTAGAGGAACCCTTCAGCCGGGTTGCTATTGACCTAGTGGGACCACTGGCTACCCCTAGTCCCTCCGGTAAGCGATACATTCTTACCGTAGTGGACTACGCTACCAGGTACCCAGAGGCTGTCGCCCTATCCAACATACAAGCGGATACGGTAGCGAATGCACTAGTACAGGTGTTCTCCCGGGTAGGATTTCCAAAAGAAATCCTATCCGACCGAGGCACCCAATTTACGGCTGAATTGACCCAACAACTCTGGCAGGTTTGCAAAATTAAGTCCCTCCTGAGCTCCCCATACCACCCCCAGACGAACGGGCTGTGTGAGAGGTTCAATGGGACCCTCAAGCAAATGCTCAAGACGTTCACTCAGGAATACCGAGACTGGGAACGCTTCCTGCCGCACCTCCTATTTGCTTATCGGGAGGTGCCCCAGGAAACGACAGGGTTCTCTCCCTTCGAGTTGCTCTATGGAAGAAAGGTACGGGGACCCCTAAACCTGATCCGGGAGCACTGGGAGGGAGAGATGGAGGCTGACGGTGTCCCCATTGTGCCATACGTGCTGGAACTCAGGGACCGAATGGAGCAATTAGCCAAATCCGTGCGGGCTAATCTCCAGTTGGCCCAGAGAAGACAGAAAGTATGGTACGATCGGGGGGCCCGAAAGAGAATCTTCACCATAGGACAAAAGGTGTTAGTACTTAAGCCGGTGAAGACAGACAAATTGCAGGCGTCCTGGCAGGGTCCCTACCAGATCGTAGAGAAAAGGGGAGACACCACTTATGTGATAGCTAGCTGCCACGACAACAATCTTAGAAAGACATTCCATGTAAACATGCTCAAGGAATATTTTGAGCGACCAGAGAACGTGACGGCCGTATGTTGTTCCCCTCAGGAAGACCCCGACAGTTTACCCATTCCAGACCTATTAGAAAAGAGCCTCCCCACAGGTATAGTGGCGCAGGTTCAGATAGGGGACCGACTTAGCCCCACTGAAAGGGAGCAGCTCAACCAACTCCTCCAGTCCAAACACCTCACCTTCTCCCCGAAGCCAGGGTACACTACTTTAACCACCCACCAGGTAGATACTCCGGGACAAGCTCCCTTGCGCCAGGCTCCGTACCGAATCCCCGAAGCAGTTAGGACAGGAATGAAGAAGGAGATCGATGAGATGCTCCAGCTCAGGGTAATTGAGCCCTCCGATAGTCCCTGGGCCTCCCCAGTTGTCTTGGTGCCCAAGAAAGATGGGACCACCCGGTTCTGCGTAGACTATCGGAGGCTCAATGAAAATACCGTGACGGACGCTTACCCTATGCCCAGGGTAGACGAGCTACTCGATCGTATAGCCAGGGGAAATTACCTGACCACTATTGACCTCTGCAAAGGTTACTGGCAGATTCCCCTGGCCCCGGAGGCTATCCCCAAGTCGGCATTCGTCACCCCATTCGGCTTATATCAGTTTAGGGTAATGCCGTTTGGGATGAAGAATGCCCCAGCTACATTCCAGCGCTTGGTGGATAGGCTCCTGGATGGCTTCCAGAGTTTTGCTTGCGCCTACCTGGACGACATAGCGATCCACAGTGAGTCCTGGGAGGACCACTTAGCTCATGTGGGAATGGTTCTGGATCAGATCCGGGCTGCTGGCCTGACTCTGAAGCCAGAAAAATGCCACTTTGGGATGGCCGAGGTACAGTACCTGGGTCACCGGGTGGGGTGTGGAAAGCAGCGACCAGAGCCGGCCAAAATAGAAGCTGTCGCCAATTGGCCCACCCCCATCACTAAGACTCAGGTCCTAGCCTTCCTGGGCACGGCAGGGTACTATAGACGGTTCGTACCAGACTACAGCACACTTGCCAAACCCCTGACTGACTTGACCAAGAAGAACTTACCTCGACAAGTCCTGTGGTCTCCCCACTGTGAAACGGCTTTCCAGGCTCTCAAAAATGCTCTAATTAACGCTCCTGTCTTGGCGGCCCCAGCCCTTAACAAACGTTTTATCGTCCATACAGATGCTTCCATGTTCGGGCTGGGAGCCGTCCTCAGCCAAGTAGTCGAAGATGGAGGGGAGCATCCAGTTGCCTACATCAGCCGGAAGCTCCTGCCCCGCGAAGTCAGCTATGCAGCGGTCGAAAAGGAGTGTTTGGCTTTGGTGTGGGCATTAAAGAAATTGACTCCCTATTTATATGGTCAGGAGTTCACTCTGGTCACCGACCATAACCCGTTGGTGTGGCTGAACCGGGTCTCTGGAGATAACGGCAGGCTATTACGTTGGAGCTTATCGTTGCAACCCTTCAATTTCACCATTACTTACAGACCTGGGAAACAGAATGGCAACGACGACGGGTTGTCCAGACAAACCGACCTCAGCCCCGCATAACCAGCGGTCTGGACAGCCTTAGTCTGCCCCGAAAAGGGGTCAGACCGTGTCTGCCAGAGTGTTCCACAGAAAGGGAGCACTGTTACAGAAGCATTAGTTATTTTGTTGTGAAGAGCTTATTTTCCAGCAGCAATGCCTGAACCAGCAAGCCAGCGCCTAAGAAGGGCTCCAAGAAAACCGTAACAAGTATCATTTCATAAAGAGTTAACTCTTTTTTTTCAGCTTTTAGAAACTATTGTCTAATTACACGTTTGCTGGCCTCAGCTCTAAGTTTAGTGATAACAAATCCCATTGTCTAATCACCTCTGGAGCCAGACTGCTAATTGATAAGATGAACTTGTAAACTTGTTATCTTAAGTACTGTAATCCTATTGTGGCCTGTCAAAGGACAGTGCTCTCTATCTAAATGTGTGATGGGGGATTTTGTGCTTCCCCCCCTCTCCCCCTGGGAGTGCCCTGTGTGCATGTAACCTTAATAAAAAGCAGGCTGGGCATCCCAGGCCTGAGTTCTTGTTTGACCCTCAATCGCAGCGTTGACTCGTTTTTGTGGGCAGAAGGGTATCCTAGCTGTACTGCAGCTAAGGGAGATTATTCTATATTTGCGAGACTCATATAGAATACTATGGAAAGCAGCTTCTCCCCTCTTTAGCAATAGGGATCCAGGCTACTAAGCGGTCCATCTCTCAGCGAGACTAAGGGTAACCGTAACACTTGGGTTTTTCACTCATTTTTCCATCTTTCCATTTTATTCTCCTCTTGCCTAGGTTTTTATTTATCCTCGTTTTGGTAATAATACATATATATATTCTGAGTGGTATAAATCTAACTTATGTATAATAATGAATTCGACTATGCGATTAATGTTAAGAACATAGTTTAAACATTATAATGAAATCTTGTAATATACAATTTAGGTTAGGTTCTTTTTGTTTTTATGAAGTTTTTGTGTATGTAATCTGGGTTTCCTTTTAAGGGTTTTTTAATTATAAACAAGCATCTGTTTTGCCAATGTGTGATGTGTATATCCACCTATCACATGCTAGCTTACCCTTTGTATAGAATTTACCTAGTACCTACCTTATGTCTATGAAAAAGCGCCACTAGGGGGCACGAAACGCGTCATACATCTATGTCTGTCTGTCCTCCTGTCTGTTGTTACTTTTTAACTGATGCCCGTCTGCAGTGCCTGCCTCCCTGTTCTGCATGCTATCCTGCACAGATTTATACACCCTGGCTTCAGGTTACATAGGGAATTGGTTAAACAGTAAAGCAAACATATGAACAATACATCAAACCTCTAACAATTGTCTATTCACAGGTAAAACAGATTAGCATATCAAGTTAATTAACTGGGGAAGAAAGTTTACTCAGACAATCTGATGTTGGGCAGTCTAGTTAACATTTAGACTCCTAAAACACAATCAGATTAGAAATGTAAATAAAATACATCTTATTACAGAATATAAGAATAGCTCTTATTAACTATTAAGTCCTTTATGTCCACTTGGTTTATAGAGTCACAATTGCTCCCACAAGGGGCACTCACACCCTGTAGCCATCCTGTATTTATGGATACAGGGTGACATGGACATAAGACAGAGTTATGTTCAGTTTTGAGAAACTGTATTTTCTGAGACAGGTTCCTGGCATCAGCTATTGTTTACTGTAATTAGGTTTAGGTGATACGCTTTAACCTTGTTTAATCACCTCCAGAGTCCAGACTGCTAGGTGCCAGGAAGGAATCCATAGTTTTCTTGTGTTTGATTGTTTACGTAATGTATTTTTATTGTATCCTGAAAAAGGGCGTCTTTCCTCTATCCATGGAGATAACTGGATTTCTTCCCAATTATCTCCAGGATAGAGAGGAGGGGTTTACTGGTACTAATGTGTAAGAATGTGTATATAAGAACAATAAACCCACAGCTCTGGCTGTTCACTGCTTGACCCTCAACACAGAGCCTTGTCTCATCCGTGGGGGGGGATTTACTGTATGCTGTTAGAGACTGATTGCCAGGAGTGTAAGCCGCTGGGGTGCTTTTCCTGTTCGTCTGCTAGCAGCTATTCGTGAGGTTCCAGTTCGGGAGTTTGGTGTTCTGCAGTAGCTGTGCCTGTGTCTCTGGAAGGGAAGATCTACTAAATGGAGGTTTAACCCCTTGTGTGCAAAACGGTCCGTTACAGCCCGTATAAAGTGTTAGCTCAGGTGTGTGATACAACCTATATTATAGACAGTTGTGCAGATGAAAGGATCCAGCGATCCTTTCATGTGAACATGCTGAAGGAGTATCAGGAGAGGCCAAAGGATGTCGCTGCAGTGTGTGCCCCTGCTGCAGACAACCCAGAGAATTTACCCCTGCCGACTTACAAGAGAAGGACCCCCAGACTGACCTCACAAGTCTTGTGCAGCTAGGGGACCGGTTAAGCCATACAGAGAAGGTACAGGCAAGAGAGCTTCTGTGGGAGAAGCAGGCAACGTTCTTCCAAGAGCCCGGCTACACTACCCTAGCTGTACATAAGGTAGAGACCTCTGGACAGAATCCCCTGCGACAGCCCCCCTACCGCATCCCTGAAGCAGCCCGAGAAGGAATGCGGAAGGAGATACAGGAGATAGCTCGGCTGGGAGTCATCGAACACTCTGATAGCCCTTGGGCTTCGCCTGTAGTCCTGGTACCTAAGAAAGATGGGATCACCCGGTTCTGTGTGGACTACAGGCGGCTCAATGAAAGGACCACCACTGATGCCTACCCGATGCCCTGGGTAGGCGAATTACTAGACCATATTGCTAGGGGACGCTATCTGACCACCATAGACCTGTGTAAGGGCTATTGGCAGATTCCCCTGGCCAAGGATGCTATCCCCAAGTCGGCATTTGTCACCCAATTTGGCCTGTACCAGTTAAAAGTCATGCCCTTTGAGATGAAGAATGCTCCAGCTACCTTCCAGCGTATGGTGGATAGACTCCTCGATTGCTTCCAGGAATTCGCTTGTGCATACCTGAACGACATTGCAATCTACAGTGAGTCCTGGGAGGAACATATAGTCCATGTATGGGTGGTTCTGGACAAGATTCGGGACGCTGGCCTGACCTTGAAACCAGACAAGTGACATCTAGGTATGACTGAAGTACAGTACTTGGGTCACAGAGTGGGGTGTGGGTGCCAGAGACTGGAGCCAGCCAAGGTAGAGACTGTGGCTAACTGGCCCACACCTATCACTAAGACCCAAGTGCTAGCCTTCTTGGGGACGGCAGGTTACTACCGACATTTTGTCCCGGACTACAGTACTATCGCCAAGCCCCTGACTGACCTGACTAAGAAGAACCTCCCTAAACAGGTCCTGTGGTCTCCAGCTTGTGAAGCCGTGTTTCAGGCACTGAAGCAGGCTCTTGTGAATGTCCCTGTCTTGGCTGCCCCAGTCCCTAACAAACGTTTTCTTGTTCATACAGATGCTTCCATGTATGGACTGGGGGCTGTGCTGAGCCAACTCGGGGAGGATGGAGGAGAGCACTGTTACAAACTGCTGTTTGTAACTGGCCCTTTAAATGGAAAATTGCCCTGCTTCCCTGGATTTTGGAGAAGCCTATTTGCCAGCCTCCTTCCTCATGACTATGGCCCCTGGAAGATTGTGCCCCTGAGAGTATATTGACTTTTGTTGGGTGTGTGTGGCCCTTTGGGAACCGTCTGGGGACATATTGTGACTTTGGTGAACAATGCCCCTTTAAGACTATGTCCCCAGACCTGTGAAATGACTTGTCCCTGGCTTTCTCCCACTTGGTTCAGTTTCATTGTGTGCCATTAAGAGTTAAATTTTGTTCAGCTTCAAGAAACCTATTCTAAATACAAGTCTGCTGGGATTAGCTCTAATTAGGTTTAGTGATCAACTTTCCCATTGTC
Source organism: Bombina bombina (assembly GCF_027579735.1). Taxonomy (NCBI): domain Eukaryota; kingdom Metazoa; phylum Chordata; class Amphibia; order Anura; family Bombinatoridae; genus Bombina; species Bombina bombina. Next base: position 1,294,611,335 of record NC_069501.1, read on the forward strand.
TAATCAGACTAGTATTGATAAGGTGGACTGCATTGTTTTATTGTGTGTAATGTTATCTGCTGAAGTAAATGTTGTGGCCTTTCAAAGGGAGTGTCTCTCTATCTAATATCAAATGTGTGATGGGGGATTTTATGCCTCCCCCTGAGAGTGTCCTGTTTGCATGTAACCTCAATAAAAAGGAGGCTGTGTGCTCCAGCACATCAGACCTATTTTTGACCCTCTAACTTGCAGCTTTGACTCATGTTTGTAGGGGACAGCTTATAATCACTACAGGGATTGCTATGTTTTTCATACTCCCTTAGCTACAGGGATTGCTACAGAAGGAAGAGGTTCGCCTACTGGAGCCTGGTCGTAGGTCCAGGGAACAGAGCAGACGGCGAGATACCAGCCAGCAGCGGTGGTTCATATAGTCTGCATTACTGATGGTGGCTACGCAGTAGTTATAGTGTCCACGGTGCTGCTGCTCCTTTGGTGAGCGCTAGGAGCATCCTTTTCTACGGTCCAACTTCCAGCCAGCCTGGAGGCAACCGTAACATTTGGCGGCAGCGGTGGGATTGGCGTCCTAGTGCAAGGAGCAGCACCACAACAGCACTGGTATCGTAGGAGAGTAATTGAGGGCAACGCTAGCCACTGCGCAGCGTCCCTACCTACAGCAGCATGGAGCTGACAAGATACTGGTCAGAACCATGTGAAGAGCACCTCAACCGGATCCGTCGCTATGAGGGCGCGGATTTCGTTCCAGAGGTAAAGAGGCGGCTAGTCCGATATGGTCCAGACCCTGCGCAGGAGGTAGTCAGTCGCATCATCCGGGAATTGGATACGGAGAACAAAGCGGCACGAGCCTTTGAGCGCCAACTGTGGAGTTTGAGGGTATGGACACCTGGTCTCTCTCCCCAGCCGCAGCATGTTCCACAGGGAGAGGAGAGCAGCGACCTCCCTCCCCAGCGGCAGTATACTGTGCAGAGGGAAGAGACAACCGGTCTCCTTCCCCAACCCCAACCAGAGATACCAGAGGCAGCAGGCCTCATAGACTGGTCCTGGGAGGACCCCCAGCAGGCAGGTGGAGATGGGACCGCAGTCTCTCTACCGGCCCTACAGGGATGCTGGGCAGGCGGCCCAGATCCCCAGCGACAGACCCAGCTACAGGGAGGGGAGAGCATCGACCTCCCTCCCCAGCCGGAGTGTGCCTTCCAGGGAGAGGAGACAACCGGTCTCTCTACCCAGCCGCAGCATGTTCCACAGGAAGAGGAGAGCATCGACCTCCCTTCCCAACGGCCGCCGGAGTATCAGGAGGAGGAGGTAAGCCAATCTCCCCCTCCCCAGCTAACTCCTAACTTGGGCCCAGGGTTAACAGTGGAGATGTTAACCCCCACTGACCCCCACGTTCCCTTTGCCACCGGGCAGGACTATGCCCCAATTCCCCCAGCAGAAGAGCTGGCATCAGGACAGAGCGCTGCTGGCCTCTGCCCTACAGACCCCCTTGTTACAGGACTGGCCTGCAAACCCCTCACCCCAGCAGAAGCGCTGGCACCAGGGCAGAGTGCCGCTGGCCTCTGCCCCCCAAGTACCATCAGCTATTTGCCCAGCTGCGCCAGGAAGGCAGAGGATGCTACACTTTCATCCTATAACCTGGAACCTACAGGCCAGTGCTACTTGTTGTGGGGGGGCTGCTTTGCTGCTAGTGTTTATTTGTGGGTGGGTTGCAAGACTAACTTAGGCACTGACCGACAGAAGGTCAGGTGCCTTGTTAGTCTCCCTCCAAAAGGGGAGATATGTTACAAACTGCTGTTTGTAACTGGCCCTTTAAATGGAAAATTGCCCTGCTTCCCTGGATTTTGGAGAAGCCTATTTGCCAGCCTCCTTCCTCATGACTATGGCCCCTGGAAGATTGTGCCGCTGAGAGTATATTGACTTTTGTTGGGTGTGTGTGGCCCTTTGGGAACCGTCTGGGGACATATTGTGACTTTGGTGAACAATGCCCCCTTTAAGACTATGTCCCCAGACCTGTGAAATGACTTGTCCCTGGCTTTCTCCCACTTGGTTCAGTTTCATTGTGTGCCATTAAGAGTTAAATTTTGTTCAGTTTCAAGAAACATATTCTAAATACAAGTCTGCTGGGATTAGCTCTAATTAGGTTTAGTGATCAACTTTCCCATTGTCTAATCAGACTAGTATTGATAAGGTGGACTGCATTGTTTTATTGTGTGTAATGTTATCTGCTGAAGTAAATGTTGTGGCCTGTCAAAGGGAGTGTCTCTCTATCTAATATCAAATGTGTGATGGGGGATTTTATGCCTCCCCCTGAGAGTGTCCTGTTTGCATGTAACTTCAATAAAAAGGAGGCTGTGTGCTCCAGCACATCAGACCTATTTTTGACCCTCTAACTTGCAGCTTTGACTCATGTTTGTAGGGGACAGCTTATAATCACTACAGGGATTGCTATGTTTTTCATACTCCCTTAGCTACAGGGATTGCTACAGAAGAAAGAGGTTCGCCTACTGGAGCCTGGTCGTAGGTCCAGGGCGCAGAGCAGACGGCGAGATACCAGCCCAGCAGCGGTGGTTCATAGAGTCTGCATTACTTATGGTGGCTACGCAGCAGTTATAGTGTCCACGGTGCTGCTGCTCCTTTGGTGAGCGCTAGGAGCATCCTTTTCTACGGTCCAACTTCCAGCCAGCCTGGAGGCATCCGTAACAAGCACCCTGTCGCATACTTAAGCAGAAAGTTGTTACCTCGAGAAGTAAGTTATGCAGCAGTAGAGAAGGAATGTTTAGCCCTGGTCTGGGCACTGAAGAAGTTGAGCCCTTATTTATATGGACAGGAATTCTCTCTCATAACGGACCACAATCCCTTAGTCTGGCTTAACCGGATCTCAGGAGACAATGGTAGATTGCTGCGGTGGAGTTTAGCCCTCCAACCCTATAACTTCACCATCAGCTACCGGCCCGATAAGCAGAACGGGAATGCAGATGGATTGTCCCGTCACAAAATGACATTCATACAGCCTCCTAGTCCGGTCATCCCCAAGTTGACCCACCAAAGGGTCAAGCCGGGTCTGCCGGAGTGTCCCACCAGGAGGGAGCCGTGTGACAGACCCCTCTGTCCTGGAACTATGTGGGTCTCCTGATTAATTCGTATGGATTTGTATGATTTCCTGTCCGTACTTCCCCGTTCATATTTCTTTTTTTAATCTCCCGAACACCGCTGAAACTGTCAACCTCCCTACGGATTATGGTTTCGGGCATTATGTTTAAGTCACCCTGTGCCCATTACAGATACAGGGTGTGAATCCAACAGTACTAAAGGGGTAAACTCTCTCCTTGTTCAGTTTTGAGAAACTGTATTTTCTGAGACAGGTTTCCTGGTATCAGCTATTGTTTACTGTAATTAGGTTTAGGTGATACGCTTTCACCTTGTTTAATCACCTCCAGAGTCCAGACTGCTAGGTGCCAGGAAGGAATCCATTGTTTTCTTGTGTTTGTTTATGTAATGTATTTTTATTGTTTCCTGTAAAAGGGCGTCTTTCCTCTACCCATGGAGGTAATTGGATTTCTTCCCAATTATCTCCAGGATAGAGAGGAGGGGTTTACTAGTACCAAGGGGACCGTTTATGCCTGAGTCACTGTGATTGGCTAATGTACTATACTTGTCCCAATCTCCCATCTGGTCCCCTAGGGGAGTGTCCACCAGGTGGGAGACCTGCATAAATACCGGGCATGTATCCCTCAATAAAAGAGAGATTCCTGTTTTACCCTCAAGACGGAGCTTGGTTTCGTGTTTGGGGGGAATTGCTACTTTGAATTATTCTTTTGCCTGTTCCAAGAGTGAAGGATTGCGTGTATTTTCCCCGTTCGGTGAATTAACTGGGTTTGTGTGTTGCTATTCCCGTACTCAGGGCATCTATCATCTGGTATTAACCCTCGATATCCGGATTATACCATAACACCGTCCGACTCTTAATAAATTGGCTTCATTGATGCAAGTGAGGAAAGCATAATTCTGTCACTATATAATTCCCCAGTCTCTGTCCTTGTAATAAAAATTCTGAATCACACCACTGTCTATACGTATATAGTGCCCTCCACTAATATTGGCACCCTTGATAAATATCAGCAAAATTGTCTATTGTTTAACCTTTTGATCTTTTGTTCAAAAAGTATTCAACAATGCTCTCATTGATATCTAATAATTGCTAAAACAATACATATAAATCCAAAAAAATAAAAACAAATCTTGTTAAATATATGTGGCACCATTTTAGTCAATACTTTGTGTTTCCTCCCTTTGCCAAGATAACTGCTCTTAGTCTTCTCCTATAATGACTGATGAGGTTGGAGAATACATGGCATGGGATCTGAGACCATTCCTCCATACAGAATCTCTCCAAATCCTTCAAATTTCGAGGTTGACACTTTCTACTGGGTTCAAGTCAGGGGACCGGGATGGCCATGGCATGACCTTGATTTTGTGGTCAGTAAACCATTTTTCTATTGATTTTGATGTATATTTTGGATCATTGTCCTGCTAAAAGATCCAACTGATACTTACATTAGTGTGCTCGCCGTGTATTTATGTTGCCTTTAAATCGCTGTCATTGTTTTTTCATCATCACATTATTATAAAATTATATAAAGAAAGATGGCATTAAAAGAATTTAAAATATATAACCAATTTATTTTAATGTTTTTGCATAGTTAAGATCTTTTATTTTCCTAAAATAAAATCTGCAATTCTGCTGAACCTGTTGGAGCACTACAAATAACTAATAATAATAATGTGTGTATAATACAGATAAATAAAAACATCTGAGTACAGTTGTAATGTTAATGACAAATATACTACAATGCTTAGATTATCATGGGCTATCACTGTTTAGATTTATAAAATACAGGGTCAGATAAGGCACCATCCTGATACACTTTTATCTATAGTATGCCTAGAAAGAATTTTATTTGTATGTAGTATTGTTCATTCATCAGTACAGCACACACACAGGTCCGCCCTCGAGACAGCACACTTGCAGGTCCATCCTCGCTACAGCACACATGCAGGTCCATCCTCGCTACAGCACACATGCAGGTCCATCCTCGCTGCAGCACACATGCAGGTCAACCTTCGCTACAGCACACACACAGGTCCGTCCTCTCTACACCACACAGACAGGTCCGTCCTGGCTACAGCACACAAACACACACACACACAGGTCCGTCTTCGCTACAGCACACACACACACAAAGGTCAGTTCTTGCTACAGCACACACACAGGTCCGTCCTCGCTACAGCACACAAACACACACACACACAGGTCCGTCTTCGCTACAGCACACACACACACACAAAGGTCAGTTCTTGCTACAGCACACACACACACAAAGGTCAGTTCTTGCTACAGCACACACACACACAAAGGTCAGTTCTTGCTACAGCACACACACAGGTCCGTCCTGGCTACAGCACACAAACACACACACACACAGGTCCGTCTTCGCTACAGCACACACACACACAAAGGTCAGTTCTCGCTACAGCACACACACAGGTCCGTCCTCGCTACAGCATACACACAGAGATCCATCCTCGCTACAGCACACACACAGAGGTCCGTCCTCGGTACAGCACACACTCAGGTCAGTCCTCGCTACAGCACACACACACACACAGGTCCGTCCTCACTACAGCACACACACACACATGTCCGTCCTCGCTACAGCACACACACACATACACAGGTCCGTCCTCGCTACAGCACACACACACACACATGGGTCCGTCCTCGCTACAGCACACACACACATGTCCATCCTCGCTACAGAACACACAGGTCCATCCTCGCTACAGCACACACAGGACCGTTCTCGCTACAGCACACACACACATACAGGTCAGTCCTCGCTACAGCACACACACACACACACAGGTCTGTCCTCGCTACAGCAAATACACATACAGGTAAGTCCTCGCTACAGCAAACACACATACAGGTCAGTTCTCGCTACAGCAAACACACATACAGGTCAGTCCTCGCTATAGCAAACACACATACAGGTCAGTCCTCGCAACAGCACACACATACAGGTCAGTCCTCGCTACAGCATACACATACAGGTCAGTCCTCTCTACAGCACACACATACAGGTCAGTCCTCGCTACAGCACACACACACACACAGGTCTGTCCTCGCTACAGCACACACACACAGGTCTGTCCTCGCTACAGCACACACACACACAGGTCTGTCCTCGCTACAGCACACACACACACAGGTCTGTCCTCGCTACAGCACACACACACACACACACACAGGTCCTTCCTCGCTACAGCACACACACAGACAGAGGTCCGTCCTCACTACAGCACACACACACACAGGTCTGTACTCGCTACAGCACACACACACACAGGTCTGTCCTCGCTACAGCACACACACACACAGGTCTGTCCTCGCTACAGCACACACATACAGGTCAGTCCTCGCTACAGCACACACACATACAGGTCAGTCCTCGCTACAGCACACACACACACACAGGTCTGTCCTCGCTACAGCACACACACACAGGTCTGTCCTCGCTACAGCACACACACACACAGGTCTGTCCTCGCTACAGCACACACACACACAGGTCTGTCCTCGCTACAGCACACACACACACACACACACACAGGTCCTTCCTCGCTACAGCACACACACAGACAGAGGTCCGTCCTCACTACAGCACACACACACACAGGTCTGTACTCGCTACAGCACACACACACACACAGGTCCTTCCTCGCTACAGCACACACACAGGCAGAGGTCCGTCCTCGCTACAGCACACACACACACAGGTCTCTCCTCGCTACAGCACACACACAGACAGAGGTCTGTCCTCGCTACAGCACACACACAGACAGAGGTCCGTCCTCGCTACAGCACACACACACACAGGTCTGTCCTCGCTACAGCACACACACACACAGGTCTGTCCTCGCTACAGCACACACACAGACAGAGGTCCGTCCTCGCTACAGCACACACACACACAGGTCTGTCCTCGCTACAGCACACACACAGACAGAGGTCTGTCCTCGCTACAGCACACACACACACACAGGTCTGTCCTCGCTACAGCACACACACACACAGGTCTGTCCTCGCTACAGCACACACATACAGGTCAGTCCTCGCTACAGCACACACACACACAGGTCTGTCCTCGCTACAGCACACACACACACACACAGGTCTGTCCTCGCTACAGCACACACACACAGGTCTGTCCTCGCTACAGCACACACACAGGTCTGTCCTCGCTACAGCACACACACACACAGGTCTGTCCTCGCTACAGCACACACACACACACACACACACAGGTCAGTCCTCGCTACAACACACACACACAGGTCCGTCCTCGCTACAGTACAAACACACACACACAGGTCTGTCCTCGCTACAGCACACACAGGTCCGTCCTCGCTACAGTACAAACACACACACACAGGTCTGTCCTCGCTACAGCACACACACACAGGTCTGTCCTCGCTACAGCACACACACACAGGTCTGTCCTCGCTACAGCACACAAACACACACAGGTCTGTCCTCGCTACAGCACACACACACACACAGGTCTGTCCTCGCTACAGCACACACACACAGGTCTGTCCTCGCTACAGCACACACACACAGGTCTGTCCTCGCTACAGCACACACACACACACACAGGTCAGTCCTCGCTACAGCACACACACACAGGTCTGTCCTCGCTACAGCACACACACACACACAGGTCTGTCCTCGCTACAGCACACACACACAGGTTTGTCCTCGCTACAGTAAACACACACATACAGGTCTGTCCTCGCTACAGCACACACACACACACACAGGTCTGTCCTCGCTACAGCACACACACACAGATCTGTCCTCGCTACAGCACACACACACACACAGGTCTGTCCTCGCTACAGCACACACACACAGGTTTGTCCTTGCTACAGTAAACACACACATACAGGTCTGTCCTCGCTACAGCACACACACACAGGTCTGTCCTCGCTACAGTACAAACACACACAGGTCTGTCCTCGCTACAGTACACACACACACACACACACAGGTCTGTCCTCGCTACAGTACAAACACACACAGGTCTGTCCTCGCTACAGTACACACACACACAGGTCTGTCCTCGCTACAGTACAAACACACACACACACACACAGGTCTGTCCTCGCTACAGCACACACACACAGGTCCATCCTCGCTACAGCACACACACACAGGTCTGTCCTCGCTACAGCACACACACACACACAGGTCTGTCCTCGCTACAGCACACACACACACAGGTCTGTCCTCGCTACAGCACACACACACACACAGGTCTGTCCTCGCTACAGCACACACACACAGGTCTGTCCTCGCTACAGCACACACACACACAGGTCTGTCCTCGCTACAGCACACACACACACACACACACAGGTCTGTCCTCGCTACAGCACACACACACACACACAGGTCTGTCCTCGCTACAGCACACACACACACAGGTCCGTCCTCGCTACAGCACACACACACAGGTCTGTCCTCGCTACAGCACACACACACACAGGTCCGTCCTCGCTACAGCACACACACACAGGTCTGTCCTCGCTACAGTACAAACAGGTCTGTCCTCGCTACAGCACACACACACACAGGTCTGTCCTCGCTACAGTACAAACAGGTAGGTCATCACAACAGGACACAAGATCCCTGTTTGATTTCAGTGGCATAGAGTGCAAGTTTCAATTTTTTTTCACTGTAAGGCGGATATCGAATCTCGTTCAACTTTTCCCGACCAGCACTACGCAAGAGACATGCACGATGATGAGAGAATGTGTCAAAGCCGAACTTCCCATGGTATCGTCCCATGCCACTCTCACCTACATAAAAATATACAGAGGGTTAATATACACATGTCAGGGTATCTTTATACAATTCACAAGTATGCAGTGTTAGTTATATGATAGATAGGCACGTGATACAGTGTTAGTTACATGATAGATGTTACAGAAGCATTAGTTATTTTGTTGTGAAGAGCTTATTTCCCAGCAGCAATGCCTGAACCAGCAAGCCAGCGCCTAAGAAGGGCTCCAAGAAAACCGTAACAAGTTTCATTTCATAAAGAGTTAACTCTTTTTTTTTCAGCTTTTAGAAACTATTGTCTAATCACCTCTGGAGCCAGACTGCTAATTGATAAGATGAACTTGTAAACTTGTTATCTTAAGTACTGTAATCCTATTGTGGCCTGTCAAAGGACAGTGCTCTCTATCTAAATGTGTGATGGGGGATTTTGTGCTTCCCCCCCTCTCCCCCTGGGAGTGCCCTGTGTGCATGTAACCTTAATAAAAAGCAGGCTGGGCATCCCAGTCCTGAGTTCTTGTTTGACCCTCAATCGCAGCGTTGACTCGTTTTTGTGGGCAGAAGGGTATCCTAGCGGTACTGCAGCTAAGGGAGATGTTACAGAAGCATTAGTTATTTTGTTGTGAAGAGCTTATTTCCCAGCAGCAATGCCTGAACCAGCAAGCCAGCGCCTAAGAAGGGCTCCAAGAAAACCGTAACAAGTTTCATTTCATAAAGAGTTAACTCTTTTTTTTCAGCTTTTAGAAACTATTGTCTAATCACCTCTGGAGCCAGACTGCTAATTGATAAGATGAACTTGTAAACTTGTTATCTTAAGTACTGTAATCCTATTGTGGCCTGTCAAAGGACAGTGCTCTCTATCTAAATGTGTGATGGGGGATTTTGTGCTTCCCCCCCTCTCCCCCTGGGAGTGCCCTGTGTGCATGTAACCTTAATAAAAAGCAGGCTGGCATCCCAGTTCTGAGTTCTTGTTTTGGCCCTCAATCGCAGCGTTGACTCGTTTTTGTGGGCAGAAGGGTATCCTAGCTGTACTGCAGCTAAGGGAGATTATTCTATATTTGCGAGACTCATATAGAATATTATGGAAAGCAGCTTCTCCCCTCTTTAGCAATAGGGATCCAGGCTACTAAGCGGTCCATCTCTCAGCGAGACTAAGGGTAACCGTAACATTTGGCGGCAGCGGCGGGATTTTCCTGGATTTCCTAGGAGAGGTACAGAACGGATGGAGAGCGCTTACGAAAAATTGAAGCGTACAACCCTAAAGGATTTACTTGAAAGCAGAGGGGGGTACGCCAGCAACCGGCCGAGGAGAGAGCTGATCGCAGAATTGACCGAACTGGATCAGAGCTTCACAATGGCGGAAACACCGACCACGATTAGTGACGAAAAAACCAGGATTGTTCGGGAAAGGCTCTCATTATACGGGCCGAACCCCTCCATGGAATTGGTACAGCAGTTGATGGCGGAGGCGGACGAGGATATACGAGAGACTCGAGCCCACGAACTCAACCTAGCAAACGCACACCGCAATGCTGAAGCCCCGCAGGTAATCATCCCTGTCGAAAATGCTGGGAGGCCCAAGATACCCTATGCGGCATTTCGACCCTTCCTAGAGAGCGAGACAGGGATTGATGAATATTTGGCGGACTTCGAAAGGCAATGTGCCCTGCACCAGATTCCCAACAGAGTGTGGCCCACGATATTGTCTGGGAAACTATCCGGGCGAGCCCTGGAAGCCTTTCGTACTCTGGGTGCTGAGGAAGTGACACAGTATGAGCTAGTTAAGGAGACACTGTTGCGACGGTACGCTGTAACTCCGGACACGTATCGCCGACAGTTTCGGGGCACGGAAAAGAAGCCTAACGATACCCATATGGAATGGGCGCACCGAATGCGGAGAGCGGCTGTTACAAACTGCTGTTTGTAACTGGCCCTTTAAATGAAAAATTGCCCTGCTTCCCTGGATTTTGGAGAAGCCTATTTGCCAGCCTCCTTCCACATGACTATGGCCCCTGGAAGATTGTGCCCCTGAGGACATATTGACTTTTGTTGGGTGTGTGTGGCCCTTTAAGAACCATCTGGGGACATATTGTGACTTTAATGAACAATGCCCCTTTAAGACTTTGTCCCCAGACCTGTGAAATGACTTGTCCCTGGCTTTCTCCCACTTGGTTCAGTTTCATTGTGTGCCATTAAGAGTTAAATTTTGTTCAGCTTCAAGAAACCTATTCTAAATACAAGTCTGCTGGGATTAGCTCTAATTAGGTTTAGTGATCAACTTTCCCATTGTCTAATCAGACTAGTATTGATAAGGTGGACTGCATTGTTTTATTGTGTGTAATGTTATCTGCTGAAGTAAATGTTGTGGCCTGTCAAAGGGAGTGTCTCTCTATCTAATATCAAATGTGTGATGGGGGATTTTATGCCTCCCCCTGAGAGTGTCCTGTTTGCATGTAACCTGAATAAAAGCAGGCTGTGTGCTCCAGCACATGAGACCTATTTCTGACCCTCTAACTTGCAGCTTTGACTCATGTTTGTAGGGGACAGCTTCAGCTATAATCACTACAGGGATTGCTATGCTTTTCATACTCCCTTAGCTACAGGGATTGCTATAGAAGGAAGAGGTTCACCTATTGGAGCCTGGTCGTAGGTCCAGGGCGCAGAGCAGACGGCGAGATACCAGCCCAGCAGCGGTGGTTCATAGAGTCTGCATTACTGATGGTGGCTACGCAGTAGTTAGAGTGTCTACGGTGCTGCTGCTCCTTTGGTGAGCGCTAGGAGCATCCTTTTCTACGGTCCAACTTCCAGCCAGCCTGGAGGCAACCGTAACATTTGGCGGCAGCGGTGGGATTGGCGTCCTAGCGCAAGGAGCAGCACCACAACAGCACTGGTATCGGAGGAAAGTTATTGAGGGCAACGCTAGCCACTGCGCAGCGTCCCTACCTACAGCAGCATGGAGCTGACAAGATACTGGTCAGAACCATGTGAAGAGCACCTCAACCGGATCCGTCGCTATGAGGGCGCGGATTTCGTTCCAGAGGTAAAGAGGCGGCTAGTCCGATATGGTCCAGACCCTGCGCAGGAGGTAGTCAGTCGCATCATCCGGGAATTGGATATGGAGAACAAAGCGGCACGAGCCTTTGAGCGCCAACTGTGGAGTTTGAGGGTCTGGACACCTGGTCTCCAGCGAGAAAGTGAGTCACAGGGAGCGGAGAGCAACGACCTCCCTTCCCAGCGGCAGCCAGAGTTACAGGGAGAGGAGAGCAGCGACCTCCCTCCCCAGCGGCAGTATACCGTGCAGAGGGAAGAGACAACCAGTCCCCTTCCCCAGCCAGAGATACCAGAGGCAGCAGGCCTCATAGACTGGTCCTGGGAGGACCCCCAGCAGGCAGGTGGAGATGGGACCGCAGTCTCTCTACCGGCCCTACAGGGATGCTGGGCAGGCGGCCTAGATCCCCAGCGACAGACCCAGCTACAGGGAGGGGAGAGCATCGACCCCCCTCCCCAGCTGGAGTGTGCCTTCCAGGGAGAGGAGACAACCGGTCTCTCTCCCCAGCCGCAGCATGTTCCACAGGGAGCGGAGAGCATCGACCTCCCTTCCCAACGGCCACCGGAGTATCAGGAGGAGGAGGTAAGCCAATCTCCCCCTCCCCAGCTAACTCCTAACTTGGGCCCAGGGTTAACAGTGGAGATGTTAACCCCCACTGACCCCCACGTTCCCTTTGCCACCGGGCAGGACTATGCCCCAATTCCCCCAGCAGAAGAGCTGGCATCAGAACAGAGCGCTGCTGGCCTCTGCCCTACAGACCCCCTTGTTACAGGACTGGCCTGCAAACCCCTCACCCCAGCAGAAGCGCTGGCACCAGGGCAGAGTGCCGCTGGCCTCTGCCCCCCAAGTACCATCAGCTATTTGCCCAGCTGCGCCAGGAAGGCCGAGGATGCTGCACTTTCATCCTGCAACCTGGAACTTACAGGCCAGTACTACGTATTGTGGGGGGGCTACTTTGCTGCTAGCGATTATTTGTGGGTGGGTTGCGAGACTAACTTGGGCACTGACCGGCAGAAGGTCAGGTGCCTGGTTAGTCTCCCTCCAAAAGGGGAGATATGTTACAAACTGCTGTTTGTAACTGGCCCTTTAAATGAAAAATTGCCCTGCTTCCCTGGATTTTGGAGAAGCCTATTTGCCAGCCTCCTTCCACATGACTATGGCCCCTGGAAGATTGTGCCCCTGAGGACATATTGACTTTTGTTGGGTGTGTGTGGCCCTTTAAGAACCATCTGGGGACATATTGTGACTTTAATGAACAATGCCCCTTTAAGACTTTGTCCCCAGACCTGTGAAATGACTTGTCCCTGGCTTTCTCCCACTTGGTTCAGTTTCATTGTGTGCCATTAAGAGTTAAATTTTGTTCAGCTTCAAGAAACCTATTCTAAATACAAGTCTGCTGGGATTAGCTCTAATTAGGTTTAGTGATCAACTTTCCCATTGTCTAATCAGACTAGTATTGATAAGGTGGACTGCATTGTTTTATTGTGTGTAATGTTATCTGCTGAAGTAAATGTTGTGGCCTGTCAAAGGGAGTGTCTCTCTATCTAATATCAAATGTGTGATGGGGGATTTTATGCCTCCCCCTGAGAGTGTCCTGTTTGCATGTAACCTGAATAAAAGCAGGCTGTGTGCTCCAGCACATGAGACCTATTTCTGACCCTCTAACTTGCAGCTTTGACTCATGTTTGTAGGGGACAGCTTCAGCTATAATCACTACAGGGATTGCTATGCTTTTCATACTCCCTTAGCTACAGGGATTGCTATAGAAGGAAGAGGTTCACCTATTGGAGCCTGGTCGTAGGTCCAGGGCGCAGAGCAGACGGCGAGATACCAGCCCAGCAGCGGTGGTTCATAGAGTCTGCATTACTGATGGTGGCTACGCAGTAGTTAGAGTGTCTACGGTGCTGCTGCTCCTTTGGTGAGCGCTAGGAGCATCCTTTTCTACGGTCCAACTTCCAGCCAGCCTGGAGGCAACCGTAACAGCGGCAAATCACTGGCTGAGCGGAAGTAAAGCGGTGACTGGGGAGGAAATTTTACAATTGTTTCTCTTAGAACATTTTTATAATGGCATGGAACAGCAAGGGAAGGAATGGCTGCGAGACAGGCGGCCTTCTACCTTAGAAGAAGCAGCCAAATTGGCCGATGAACATTATGACTCCCGTCTTCACGAACCCATGAACTACCGAGCTCCAGCACGGGTCGAACCCAGAGAGGTTTACCGTGCACCCCCTCGTGCTGAATTCCGAGCCCCGGTGCCCACAGGGCCCATCCGACACTCAGGACCACCCAATAACAGCTCTGAGCATCCCAGACCGACTTGTCACCGATGCAAGCAACCAGGGCATTTCATGGCTAGCTGCCCCCTTAATACCACCCCCAGACGAACGGGCTGTGTGAGAGGTTCAATGGGACCCTCAAGCAAATGCTCAAGACGTTCACTCAGGAATACCGAGACTGGGAACGCTTCCTGCCGCACCTCCTATTTGCTTATCGGGAGGTGCCCCAGGAAACGACAGGGTTCTCTCCCTTCGAGTTGCTCTACGGAAGAAAGGTACGGGGACCCCTAAACCTGATCCGGGAGCACTGGGAGGGAGAGATGGAGGCTGACGGTGTCCCAGTTGTGCCATACGTGCTGGAACTCAGGGACCGAATGGAGCAATTAGCCAAATCCGTGCGGGCTAATCTCCAGTTGGCCCAGAGAAGACAGAAAGTATGGTACGATCGGGGGGCCCGAAAGAGAATCTTCACCATAGGACAAAAGGTGTTAGTACTTAAGCCGGTGAAGACAGACAAATTGCAGGCGTCCTGGCAGGGTCCCTACCAGATCGTAGAGAAAAGGGGAGACACCACTTATGTGATAGCTAGCTGCCACGACAACAATCTTAGAAAGACATTCCATGTAAACATGCTCAAGGAATATTTTGAGCGACCAGAGAACGTGACGGCCGTATGTTGTTCCCCTCAGGAAGACCCCGACAGTTTACCCATTCCAGACCTATTAGAAAAGAGCCTCCCCACAGGTATAGTGGCGCAGGTTCAGATAGGGGACCGACTTAGCCCCACTGAAAGGGAGCAGCTCAACCAACTCCTCCAGTCCAAACACCTCACCTTCTCCCCGAAGCCAGGGTACACTACTTTAACCACCCACCAGGTAGATACTCCGGGACAAGCTCCCTTGCGCCAGGCTCCGTACCGAATCCCCGAAGCAGTTAGGACAGGAATGAAGAAGGAGATCGATGAGATGCTCCAGCTCAGGGTAATTGAGCCCTCCGATAGTCCCTGGGCCTCCCCAGTTGTCTTGGTGCCCAAGAAAGATGGGACCACCCGGTTCTGCGTAGACTATCGGAGGCTCAATGAAAATACCGTGACGGACGCTTACCCTATGCCCAGGGTAGACGAGCTACTCGATCGTATAGCCAGGGGAAATTACCTGACCACTATTGACCTCTGCAAAGGTTACTGGCAGATTCCTCTGGCCCCGGAGGCTATCCCCAAGTCGGCATTCGTCACCCCATTCGGCTTATATCAGTTTAGGGTAATGCCGTTTGGGATGAAGAATGCCCCAGCTACATTCCAGCGCTTGGTGGATAGGCTCCTGGATGGCTTCCAGAGTTTTGCTTGCGCCTACCTGGACGACATAGCGATCCACAGTGAGTCCTGGGAGGACCACTTAGCTCATGTGGGAATGGTTCTGGATCAGATCCGGGCTGCTGGCCTGACTCTGAAGCCAGAAAAATGCCACTTTGGGATGGCCGAGGTACAGTACCTGGGTCACCGGGTGGGGTGTGGAAAGCAGCGACCAGAGCCGGCCAAAATAGAAGCTGTCGCCAATTGGCCCACCCCCATCACTAAGACTCAGGTCCTAGCCTTCCTGGGCACGGCAGGGTACTATAGACGGTTCGTACCAGACTACAGCACACTTGCCAAACCCCTGACTGACTTGACCAAGAAGAACTTACCTCGACAGGTCCTGTGGTCTCCCCACTGTGAAACGGCTTTCCAGGCTCTCAAAAATGCTCTAATTAACGCTCCTGTCTTGGCGGCCCCAGCCCTTAACAAACGTTTTATCGTCCATACAGATGCTTCCATGTTCGGGCTGGGAGCCGTCCTCAGCCAAGTAGGCGAAGATGGAGGGGAGCATCCAGTTGCCTACATCAGCCGGAAGCTCCTGCCCCGCGAAGTCAGCTATGCAGCGGTCGAAAAGGAGTGTTTGGCTTTGGTGTGGGCATTAAAGAAATTGACTCCCTATTTATATGGTCAGGAGTTCACTCTGGTCACCGACCATAACCCGTTGGTGTGGCTGAACCGGGTCTCTGGAGATAACGGCAGGCTATTACGTTGGAGCTTATCGTTGCAAACCTTCAATTTCACCATTACTTACAGACCTGGGAAACAGAATGGCAACGCCGACGGGTTGTCCAGACAAACCGACCTCAGCCCCGCATAACCAGCGGTCTGGACAGCCTTAGTCTGCCCCGAAAAGGGGACAGACCGTGTCTGCCAGAGTGTTCCACAGAAAGGGAGCAATGTTACAGAAGCATTAGTTATTTTGTTGTGAAGAGCTTATTTCCCAGCAGCAATGCCTGAACCAGCAAGCCAGCGCCTAAGAAGGGCTCCAAGAAAACCGTAACAAGTTTCATTTCATAAAGAGTTAACTCTTTTTTTTCAGCTTTTAGAAACTATTGTCTAATCACCTCTGGAGCCAGACTGCTAATTGATAAGATGAACTTGTAAACTTGTTATCTTAAGTACTGTAATCCTATTGTGGCCTGTCAAAGGACAGTGCTCTCTATCTAAATGTGTGATGGGGGATTTTGTGCTTCCCCCCCTCTCCCCCTGGGAGTGCCCTGTGTGCATGTAACCTTAATAAAAAGCAGGCTGGCATCCCAGTTCTGAGTTCTTGTTTTGGCCCTCAATCGCAGCGTTGACTCGTTTTTGTGGGCAGAAGGGTATCCTAGCTGTACTGCAGCTAAGGGAGATTATTCTATATTTGCGAGACTCATATAGAATATTATGGAAAGCAGCTTCTCCCCTCTTTAGCAATAGGGATCCAGGCTACTAAGCGGTCCATCTCTCAGCGAGACTAAGGGTAACCGTAACAGGAGATTATTCTATATTTGCGAGACTCATATAGAATACTATGGAAAGCAGCTTCTCCCCTCTTTAGCAATAGGGATCCAGGCTACTAAGCGGTCCATCTCTCAGCGAGACTAAGGGTAACCGTAACATTTGGCGGCAGCGGCGGGATTTTCCTGGATTTCCTAGGAGAGGTACAGAACGGATGGAGAGCGCTTACGAAAAATTGAAGCGTACAACCCAAAAGGATTTACTTGAAAGCAGAGGGGGGTACGCCAGCAACCGGCCGAGGAGAGAGCTGATCGCAGAATTGACCGAACTGGATCAGAGCTTCACAATGGCGGAAACACCGACCACGATTAGTGACGAAAAAACCAGGATTGTTCGGGAAAGGCTCTCATTATACGGGCCGAACCCCTCCATGGAATTGGTACAGCAGTTGATGGCAGAGGCGGACGAGGATATACGAGAGACTCGAGCCCACGAACTCAACCTAGCGAATGCACACCGCAATGCTGAAGCCCCGCAGGTAATCATCCCTGTCGAAAATGCTGGGAGGCCCAAGATACCCTATGCGGCATTTCGACCCTTCCTAGAGAGCGAGACAGGGATTGATGAATAGTTGGCGGACTTCGAAAGGCAATGTGCCCTGCACCAGATTCCCAACAGAGAGTGGCCCACGATATTGTCTGGGAAACTATCCGGGCGAGCCCTGGAAGCCTTTCGTACTCTGGGTGCTGAGGAAGTGACACAGTATGAGCTAGTTAAGGAGACACTGTTGCGACGGTACGCTGTAACTCCGGACACGTATCGCCGACAGTTTCGGGGCACGGTTT